>NW_015387168.1:36406-53118 GCF_001527695.2 Protobothrops mucrosquamatus
GGGGGGGGGGGGGGGGGGGGGGAGGGAGGGAGGGAGGGAGAGAGAGAGACAGAGAGACAGAGACAGAGACAGAGACAGACAGACAGAGACAGAGAGAGAGAGAGACCAAGACAGAGACAGAGACAGAGACAGAGAGACACAGAATAACATTGACTGGGGAAATTGGTGACCAACTTTTGCTTAGCCATCAAGCTCTCAGGGCTCTGATACTGCCCATTAATTATTTCACTTCTTCTGCCGCAGAGTTTCATGGCATTCATAACACAGAATCCCAGGAGCCACTATTTTCTAGTTTAAAGCACACCAGGTTGGACCCTCCTTTCTGGGGGGAAAATAGGGTAAAGAAATCAGTGACGAAAAGCTAATAGCTATTTGGAAACAGTTTTGGATCAGCCTATCTCACTATATCATATGCATTCCACTTCCACGACTGCAAAAACAACCAATGCATATTCATTTCTATGCTTGTAATTGAGAAGTGTACCCATTTTGGCTCAGTTTGCAGCAATAATAATTGGACAGACTCTTCTCAGCAAATGTCAAAAACCCAGAAGAATCCAAACACCTCTGGCACCTGTTCTAGGACCTGCTATTTTTCAGTCTGGGCAAACATTTGCTAGGAAAGTTCTTGGCTGCTCTTCAGAGCCCAGCTGTTTTCTCACCAGTATTTTTTAATAAAACAGTAAAACTTCCTTTGAGTTCAGTTCAACCATACAAAGTTATACATGGAGATGGACCGTTTTTGCCTGGATCCCAAGGGAAGCAAAGTGGCTATGAATGCACACACATGTAAAGCTAGCCAGGGATAGCTCCTGAAGCAGCAGAGCAAGCCTTGCAAAACCAGCTATTACGAATGCTTTTTTATCCTAGTAAATTGCTCGCTTGTTTCATTTTGAGTTATACAATGGCTCCCTCCAGTGGACAAAGCATGGATCCGCTGCTTTTCTGAAAAAGCTGAAAATAGTTATTGACTTCACATTCAGGACAATATTTGGGAAAAAATAAAATACGTATTTGACAGGAAAATGCATATAAAGGCACGTTTTTAGGAAGAGAGCATGTGCAAATCATCCTACAAAATGACAAGGCTTTCTGTGTACTCTAAAACATGCACCAGCACATTCTTAAGAAGTAATTCTGAACATTGGGCTCAATGGCATAGATGACAAATAAATTTTATTTAGAACTGCAACCAACAGTTGGGCTTTGGTCACAGTGTGCAACCACAAGGCTCAAACATATAAATGAATATATTGTGTGGGGGCTCATAACGTTGGTGCTTATTTAAACTGTAGCCATATTGTATAAAACCACATAGGTAAGATCAAGGCTCACATAAGTTTGAGAGATGTTTTCTCTGTGTTTTATTGAGCCTTGATTAAAAAAAAAACTTAGAATGGAATAACCCAAGCAGGAGACTCTACACCATATCCAATCTCTTCTTGAAAGCTTCATCCAGTGATGAAGATCCCTCAACTTCTGAAGGCCATCTGTTCCATTGGTTGATTGTTCTCACTGTCAGATCCTCTATTGGGTTCTTACACAGATATTGTGTGTGCTTAGAGCTATACACTGTGGATTATATGTTGTAGAGTGCAATTATTGACCATGGCAGAGACAATTTGGGACAAGATTATTTTCTGATTCCTCTATTCCCTAAAAAAAAAAAAAAAACTGGAAAAGTTGCCTTCATATTAATGAAAATTCATATTGCTGAATTTTGTCCCAAATCCCACTGCAATTTCATTCCAAGGTAATCACTTTAACTTCATTTTGTGGATAATGTGGGAATGAAAAGAGTAGCCAATGTATTCTCATATGTCAAATTTTAATTCATTATTTTAAAAATTGAGAAGTACTTTTTTAAAAAGAAGATATAATTATTTGCTGTATTAAAATAAAAATAATAAAAATAAAAATAAAAATAAAAACAACAAAATAACAAAATACAAAGACCTACAAATAGAAATAGAAAGACTGTGGCAAAGGCAAGCAAGGGTAGTAGCAATAGTAATAGGCGCCTTGGGTGCAATCCCAAAACAACTGGAGCACCACTTGAACACCATTGGCGTTGACAAATTCGCCATTAGTCAATTGCAAAAGGCGGCCTTACTAGGAACTGCTTCCATCCTGCAACAATATCTGTAATACCATCAAACATCCACATCTGCCTAACCCAGGTCCTTGGGAAGGACTCGATAGGTAGACAAAAATGCCAAATCTAGTCTGAACATCTGGCTGACAATGCGAATAATAATAGTAATAATAATAGTAATAATAATAATAATAATAATAATAATAATAATAATAATAATAATAATAATAATAATAACAATAATAATAATAATAGAGTTGGAAAGGACCATGGAGGTCTTCTAGTCCAACCCCCTACTCAGGCAGGAAATCCTATACCATTTCAGACAAATGGTTGTCCAGTCTCTTCTTAAAAACTTCCAGTGTTGGAGCATTCACAACTTCCACCAATCAATTGTTCTAACTGTCAGGAAGTTTCTCCTTAACTTTAGGTTGCTTCTCTCTTTGATTTTTGTATTTTTATTTTTGCACTTTTTGAATTTGGGTTGGTTTGGGGTTGATATGGTTTGTTGTTGTTTAAAGGTGTTCTATCTTAATTTTTATGAGCTTTATTCAGTGGTGGGGTTCAAATATGTGAACGACCGGTTCTCTGTGTGGATGCCGCTTCTGGGCATCCATTCTGGGCCTGGGCAACAAAAAATTAGCTACCGGTTCTGCTGAAGTGGTGCAAACCAGCTAAATCCCACCACTGGCTTTATTCTTTGCTTTGGGCTTTTCAAGCTATAAAATTAATAAAAGAGAGAGTGTCCTGTATCTTCATGTACAAGTCACCAGAGGGAGCAACAGAATAAATTCAAAATGAAAAGATTACACACAGGAATTTGCAGTGTGTATTTCAGCAAACAGACAAGAAGGAAACTCCTATCTGCATTTTTTTTTCTTTTAATTTACGCTGTTACTCCCACTTGCAATTTATACCTAAAAATACGTGGTATACATAAGTAGCTTTCAGGAACGAAGAAAACCAGCCTTTACAAAATCTTAGATTTGTTCATTTTAAATTAGTTTCCCTCTACTGTGGATTTATAGTTGTATCCCATGCATATTGACTTCTTCCTCCTCCTTCTCTTCCTTCTCCCCATCCTAGTGGGTAAGTATTAAAAAATATATATCCCAATCTTAATGTTCCGGATTTTCAGAACTCAACAAAAGCAGCAGATCTGGTTTTCCTGCACTGAATATGGCTTACTTATGAACAAACATCTATACAATTGCTCTGATAATATATTAGGAAAGCAATAGGACACCTGACAACTGCTTCAGAAACATCCTGAACTGACCTGGTTGATTAGCAATGAATGTTCCAACAACAAGTTTGGAGGGACAAGTCAGAGAGGTCAAATCTGGATATTTAGAGATGGGTGTGATTTGCTGTTTCAGGATTTATCCACACCTTTCAGTTGCCTCTCTCCAGGACTATTTCTAGACTGCAGATTGTGGTGATTGATACATGAAAATGACAGTGTCTCTTTTATTGATTGTATTGCTTGAAAAGCTCAAAACAAAAAACAAAAAACAAACACATAAAATATCAAGATGCGCCCCATAATAGAGTAGAACTGTGGGTGGCTCACAACAGCAAGAACAATACTCATAATTTTCAGAGCACAGTCTGCAGAGCATTTATCCTGCATCCCTTCCAAACTATAGGAATACTGTCAGGAGATTTGTCCTCAATACACACACACACACTGCTACTGTCCAAATAGCCAGTCTTTGCAGTTGTACAGCTAATAATGTAAAGGTAAAGGTAACGATTTCCCCTGCCTAGTTGTGTCTCACTCTAGGGGGCCATGCTTATCTCCGTTTCCTATCCAAGGGAGCCAGCATTATCCGAAGACACTTTGTGGGTCATGAGGTCAGCATGACTGTACACCGAGGCATATGGAACACTGTTACTAAATTATGTTTATTCATCTATTATTTGTTTTCAATTTTAGATCATTAGTCATTTTCCTATTTCTAAATTGCCCGCCTCAATAGTCCACTTCGTTAATGTAAATAATGGTCTGTATAGCCTTGGGTGCATTGATAGAATATTAAAGGCTGACCTATAATTTCTATAGTGATCTATAATAGCCTGTCTCTGGGGATTCCAGGGTAAGTTTTTTAATTTGCTTCCCTTAAACAAAAAGTATCTTGCCTCCCTCACCTGTTTTTTCATGTTACCTAAACTGTATCTAATACCAACCCAGCTAGAAATTACAAGCTAAATTGAACAGGGATCCAGAGAAGAGACATACATTGATTGCTGAATTCCCAGGGGGAAAAAAACCCCATAGATTAAGGCTACAGCATTGTGTTGTTTGCACAATTTCCAGCAGCAAAGAGTAAAGCAGTATTTCTCAACCTTGGCAACTTTAAGATGCATGGACTTCAACACTCAGAATTCCCCAGCCAGCCTTGTTGGCTAGGGAATTCTGGGAGTTGAAGCCCACACATCTTAAATGTTGCTGAGATTGAGAAACACTGGAGCAAATAAAGACTAAAAGCTCTTCTGCTCTACAGATCTGAAAGTTCCTCACATTCAACCCCAAGCAACCTTTTCCAGTAGTGTCTCCCTGATATGTCACATTATTACTTCACCAATCACCTCCAGTCGATTTGTATTGTAGAATATAAACAAGAAGACATGGAATGTGAAAGACTTCGTTTCTGAAGTGACACATGTACCACCGACAAACTGAATGCAAATTATGTTACCGCCTTTCTCATTACCCCCACCCACCCCAGATCATTTGGGACACATTGTCCATATAAACAGGAAAAACAGTCTATTTATGAAGATGCCATTTTTATGACTTCTTTGTGTTGTTACTGTTCTAAAGAAAGCTTTTCTAAAATTCTAAATTTCCAGATTCGGACACAGTTTTGTTCCAAACAGTATTAATCTTGTGAACTCTCAAGTTTCCTCTTTCTGCTATGTATTCAAGATGGTGATTAACATTTATATGTATTTATATGTAAGGGTGTAGGTATATACATACAGTATGTTGTATATAGCATGTTTATATGTGTTATGTATGTGTATACTTTTGAGAGCAAGCAACAGAATTTCATTTTTAATGTGTGCCAATATGCTCACAGTAAAAAATGACAATAAAGGTTATCTTATCTATCTAAAAGGAGAGGAAGATAAAAGTGGCTTGGAAACATTGCTAGACCAGCCATTTATCATCAGGAATTGCAAGTATCTACATGAAATTATGGGCATCTTCTCCCCAGTGCAGTTCTGGAGAGGAGGCGACCTTTATGCAGCATTATGGCGCAGCAAAGATTGCAGAGAATATTGTGCTATGCAAATACACCTTCTAAGAAATATAGGAATTGTAGAGAGGGGTTAGGGCAAGGGTAGGCAACCTTGGCTCTTTTATGACTCGTGGACTTCAACTCCCAGAAATCCTGAGCCAGCTATGGGAGTTGAAGTCCACGAGTCATAAAAGAGCCAAGGTTGCCTACCCCTGGGTTAGGGAGAAGAGAGATAGGAAGAAACAAGTGGCTGGGTCAATACTCCAGAATATAGTATACATGTAGCTATCCTACCTTACAAGAAAGTATTCTCCAAGGAAAACCTTCAAGTTTGCCCCACTTCTGTTGCAGACCTAAAGTACACCATGCAGATCTGCAACGTCTGTGCCTGTTGCCTCTCCCAAGAAAACTGGCTCCGCCATAAAATAAAATTCTCCATGATTCGTGAGAACCTAAGAATTGAATAAAAAACAAAAATCAAAGAACTGATAGACACAGTTTGGCAGAATTCCCGAATTCAGATTTCATTTGAATCAATTACCAATCAATTTGATATTTTTCCGATAATGAGGTCAGACTATTCAACCACTGACATTGTTGGGTTGTTTTTTTAAAATCATTATTATTCCCAGCTCCTGATGACTCTGGGACATGCCAGATTAAAATGGAGATACACTCCCTGAGAAGCTCAAGATAATATTTTGTGGAAAACAATATGGTTGCTTATTGTTGCTTCTTAGATCAGGAACTGGCTAATGTAACAGTTCAGAATAACTATCCTAAAGGTGCTTTTTTCACAAAGCAACTGGACTTTCTTGTTTTTCTTTGAAGACATTTCGCTTCTCATCCAAGAGGCTTCTTCGGCTCTGCTTCTTGGATGAGAAGTGAAACATCTTCAAAGAAAAACAAGAAAGTCCAGTTGCCTTGTGAAAAAGCACCTTTGGGATAACTATGATCTGGATGACTGGGAATCTCCCTAGATATTCAGAATAGCTAGTTAATCAGCAAGCAATAATTGGCCATGTCTTTGAACCAATTGCTCAGACACATCCTCAATCTTGAATCTGTGTACCAAAGAATGGGAGAAAAACAATTTATATTTGGAATTATCAGGAGCTGAAAAGGGGCTGTCTTCATGGAAAATAGCTTTGGTATTCAATTTGCTATGCGCTCAAGTTGAGACTTCAAAGGCCCACTCAAAGACTGAGGAGGAGCAGGCCCAAGGCAGCAAAGCTGGTGAAATAATATGTATGGAAACAGTGAAATAATATATATGACTAGCATCTAAAGAAGGAAAGGAATCACAGCACCTTCGTAGCACCTCCAATATTTCTCTGAGCCTCTGAAGTGAAACTTTACAAGGATTTACTGCCATGTAGAGAGAAAGGAAGGGAAAATATCACACACACACACACACCCCCAAAAATGTAAGTTTCCAGTGCTTTTTCATCCAATATAAGCTAAATAAAAAATAATGAGTTTTCATTGCTTAGTATAGTGTGTGACAGACTGTATGAAAAGAAAGAGGCTTTGTTGGCCCACCATTGATCCTTTGGGATTAACTTTGATCCTTTTCAGAATCAGCTTCACTATTTGCAATCGTAATTAGCAAATAATGATGTAACTATTATGACTAACAGTAGGCATCTCCCAATGAAAAGTGATGTGGAGAATCTATTAGCGGCCGCTCACCCATATGGCAGCTGTCCTTCCTATCCTATCCTCTGTGCTAACTGGCTGCTTTCAGGTGACATGGATGCTAACCAAGATCAAGAGAAGAAGCCCCTTTTTTGTCATTTGCCTCCCTAGTAACTCTTGTTGCACCAAATTCCACTGTTTCCCCTGGAATCATATTTGGATAGATAATATGGAAATCAAAGCCTGAGGTTAAAAATACAGGTAGTCCTCAATGCACGACCACAATTGAGCCCAAAATTTCTGTTGCTAAGTGAAACGTTTGTTAAGTGAATTTTGCCCCATTTTACAACCATTCTTGCCACAGTTGATAAGTGAATCACTGCAGTTATTAAGTTAGTAACATGGTTGTTAAGTAAATCTGGCTTCCCGCATTGACTTTGCTTGTCAGGAGGTCACAAAAGGTGATCACATGACCTTGGGAAACTGCGACCGTCATAAATATGAGTCAGTTGCCAAGTGTCTGAATTTTGATTAATGACCATGGGGATGCTGCAATGGTCATAAGTGTGAAAACAGTCGTAAGTCACTTTTTTCAGCACCATTGTAACATTGACCAGTCATTAAATGAACTGTTGTAAATCGAGAACTATCTGTATAACAGATGCTTCCAACATGATAGCAGTGTCTGCCCACGCCTATAAACTTTGGTATGGCTTTTTCTGATTTAGACTCATCTGCCTCAACTTGTGGACATCCAGATTTCTTGGCTACATATCCCAGCGTTTCCCTGACAGAGTGGCTGGGAGTAACAGTGGTTAGAATCCAGAACACAATTTGGATCCAAATGGGTTTGTTTGGATAAGTGCTGTGAAGTACATTTATAACTGGCTTTAGATGTTTAGCCTTCAATATAAGCTGCATTCATCATATCAAAGAATGACAAGCAACGTCCTTATCACAAGCAGCAGTTAAGACATTGGAGAAGTTTGTTTCCTGTCTGCAGTTTCAGCTGAAATTTGCAGATTCTTGATAAAGCCTGCGACAAGGGTTGGGTGAAATGCCCTGCTATCTTTACGTCCAAAGTGGACATCATTTTTCAGACACTGTTCAGCCATTTTAATCTGTGAAATTTAATCAGGGAATAAAGAACAACACAAAAAATATATTTTCCTCTATCTTTCAATCCAAAACTATAAGAAAAATTCAATAGAAATAATCTCCAAGTATTTTGCAAAATCAAAAAATACAGAATCCAGTGGTGAGAGTCTAATGTCTCTTCACCACCACCCCGAACGTTGCCATGCTTTCCATATAGAAGGGACAAAGATTATCCAAAACAACATATATCAAAGAGGAAAAAAAGAGAAAAAGCAATTAGAGTCCAGCAAGGGGTTGAAATAAATCAGCATTCAACCACTGATTAACTTTTAAAGCAAAGAGCAAAATAAAACAATAAGATCAAAAAGTGAAAAATAAAATCCCGGCATGCTTAGAAAACAAAACTGTTTGACGGGAAGATGGATATGCCCAGTGACTTCATACGCTTCCAGAGGGAATTGGAATCTTCAAGACCCCCCCCCTTCGCCACTGGATCCACAATCATCCAAAAGTTGTCTCAGGACACTCCTAAGTGTTCCCATTTAAAACCAGGGAGCAGCACTGCCAAAGAATCAACTTTAGCAGTGAAATCAGCAGATCATCAGGAAGAGAAAAAAAAAAGAAAACTGTATTGATCAGCAGCCATCTTGGGAGGAGGGGCTAAAGTGGATATCATTTTTGTCACATGAATTATACAATGGAGTGTATGTGCTTATGATTTTTTAAAAAAAAATGTTTGTGGAATGGTGGGGGATAGATTTAATCCTTTGCCCTCACCAAATCAGAAGTTTTGCTGTTTGCAATAGTAGCAAACATTTAATAGAATTCTGGATCATAGTAGGATCAATAAAAATAAAGTTATTTTTTTAATCCTTGTACCTTTAACAAGTAAGTACAAAGAATTTCCTGTTTGCATTAATATTAAAATCAAAAGAATATGATCTAAGCAAAATTAGAACCATCTTATTGGGGTGATAAGCAGCTGATAAGTGGGCATGTTTGGGAGCAAGACAGGCTAACTTGAGATACTGCTATCATCTCCCATTATGAGCCAAGCTGGGCACAGCTGCTGGTAGCTAAAATCAGTGCTTTTTTTGTTATAGAATGCACCGGAATGGAGTTCCAGCACCTTTTTTCAATGGATTTTCCAAGTTTTAAAAGTAACTTTTGAAAATTTGATGTTTGGTCCACGTGAACTTGAATCACCCTGTCGAGCATAGCAGGTCGGTGGCAAAATCATTAAAATGGTGCATGCGGGCTGCTTGTGTGTCGAGTCTGATGCATGCGTACTTCATCCGCGCTGGTTGTGATGGTGCTGCTCAGCTTGTGGCACTGCTCGGCTTGTGACTGGTCGTGTGGTCGCGCACTGAGTGCTTACTGCGGGCGGCGACCATCATGTTTCGTTACACAACTGACATGTGTGGGTGTGTGTATAGTGATTGACTACATGCGAAAGGTAAATAATTTCTTTATTTTAAAAAATCGTTGGTGAATAGAAAATCTTTTTTTAATTATTAGTGTAAAATTTACTATGAACATTTGCCTTAAATACAATAAATTAAATTTATGTTAAGAACTGTATATATATATATTTTAAATAAAAGATTAACAAGATGTGGGTTCCTGCACCTTTTTTCTTACAAAAAAAGCACTGGCTAAAATTCAAACATATCTGGAAAGGCAAAGGTTGCCTAAAGAACAAATGAAGGACCAGCCTCAGTTAAGGTCTCAGGTCTGAATAAGAAACCGTATTACACGGCAGAAGAAATAGAAATAAAATGTTACAATATATGTTCATGTGTCCATCACTCTTAAGATATTATCAGAGAGGCTCTGCTCCAATCCTTTTCTTGAAAAACGTTCCGTTAGACCCAGCCTAGATTTTTATACATCAGCAGTTGAAACTACAGACAGAGATGGGGAAGTTCTTTTTTTTCCATATTAGGGTCAGTCCCAGTTCACTTTTGGTTTCATACACCTACATCACAGCTACCGAAAAAGAGGGTTAGGAGCTTATAAACAGATGACAAGGGCTCTGCCTCAAGATTAAGCAATCTGCTTATTTCAGTGTTAGAAAGGCTGGGGTCTTCCAAATGTTTCTTAACTGGAGATGCTCCCAGTCCTATGCCATGCGGATGGTGGCCAATGAGGTTCAAGGTTCAAAATCTTTGGAGGCATCATGTTGTCTGCCTGTGTCTATCATAAAATGGACCCCAGAAGAGAGCAAGGACCAACAGGCGTCAACATTTCCAATATCAATCACAGTGGCTAAGTTTGTACAGCATGCTAGATTAGGCTAGAATGGGACCAGGCCATTATTATGCATTGCTTGAGCATGCTCTGTGCATCATGCGTTCACATTAAGCCATACTACCAGTAGGATGTTGCATATTACATGAACACAGCAATATTTTCTCAACCTACAGTGGGGGATTAATGTGTTGAGTGAAATCAGCCAGTGGTTATTTCTAACTAAGCAATTACAGCTGGCCATAACACACAATAGAATACTGAATTTTTTGCTGGGGTGCTAATATAGGATGGGGCTAACGCAACAGTAGGCAACCTGGTGCTTTTCAGATGATCTTGACTGCAGCTACCGAAAGCTATAGAGTCCCAGAATTGCTTCAAATTGAGATGGCGGCAAATAAATTTAATAAATAAAATAAATAAAATAAAATAAAATAAAATAAAATAAAATAAAATAAAATAAAATAAAATAAAATAAAATAAAATAAAATAAAATAAAATAAAATAAAATAAAATAAAATAAATTAAATTAAATTAAATTAAATTAAATTAAATTAAATTAAATTAAATTAAATTAAATTAAATTAAATTAAATTAAATTAAATTAAATTAAATTAAATTATTAAATTAAATTATTAAATACATGCATAAAGCCACAACCAGCAGGGACAATGGTTGAATGATGGGGATAGTAACCAAAGCAGCTATAAGTCATCAAGTTGCTTAGCTCTGTGATAGAAAATTGTTTTTTAAAAAATATGGGAATTTGAGAATCTAATATATATAATGATCCATATAGTCAGCAAAAGCCTAGCTTAATCTAGGGCAGGGGTAGGCAACCTTGGCTCTTTTATGACTTGTGGACTTCAACTCCCAGAATTCCTGAGCCAGCCAAGGTTGCCTACCCCTGGTCTAGAACCTGATCATCTTAGCCATAACCATTGTAGTTCTGGGAACTGAAACCCTGGATTTCAAGTGTGGAGAAGGTCGCCTTGCATGAGAGTTCAATTTCTTTCTTTTGTGCCTTTGGGAGCCTTGTCCTGAATTGAGCCATCATCAGCTTCTTGTTCTACACACAACCAGTTCTACCTCCCCACTATCTTCCTTACTCCCCGCTCTATTTTTATCTCAGTTTTAAGTTTACGATCAAAACCAAGAACCCTCTTCCCCAGATCTCAAAATACCACAAGCCACACCTTGAGTCTCCTGATGCCATCACTTACCATCCAAGACAACTGTTGATGGTCTCAGAAAGATCTGCTCATGGAGCCGGACCCCCTTCCTAAAGAAGTCCCATCCATCCTGGTCTTTAGCATGGGGCTAATAAATATCGCTGCCAACTTCTGCCCTCCCCCGACCATATCTGCGTCAGCAGAGAACAGAGGAAGCTGATCTGTTTATAAGAGGAAACTTTATCTATGTAAGTACTCATCCGTGTGAGCATGTTTCTTTTCATGTAAAACCTCAAACAGTGCCCTACATCCGCATTCGCTCACCCCAATGAGGAAATGCTTAATGAGCTGCCAAGTGATGGCAGCAAGGAGAAGCCTTCAGTTCTTCAGCACACTTGCTCATTATTTTTTATACATGCAGACAACTTTTTCTGAAGCTCCTTTAGCTCTAAAATAACCTTGCTCTCAAGGGACGTACCCTAGATCTCTTTTAAATGCAGATGGCAAGTAGAATTCTCAGTATGTCCATTAGTGCTGAGAATGCAACATCGGTGTTCCCCCCCCCCCAATTTGTTAACTCCGAAACACATAGGGGTCATCTTTGCTGGAACATCCTATTGAGGTTCAGTGGGGTAATGGTTAAGGATTAGGTTAGAACTGAGTAAATGTAGTCAGTGGAAACTCACTGGGTGACATTGATCAGTATCGTTCACTCAGCCCCGATGTATTTTATAGGGTTGTTGCTGAGGCAAGACATAAATCTAACAACAACAATACAAACTAGCAACTCTAAGAATTAGTCCTTAGTACCAGTTATGCCGCATGGAAGTTTGGGGAGTTGAAACCCACATCTGGGAAGTGGCCAATAAGGAGTTAAAGTTAAATGGCTGTTGGGAATGAGAGGGCACTTCCATGCCGCTAGTGTTTCTACTCTTCACTGCCCACCAAGGCAAATGGTCATGATTATCCACTCAGAGTACCACCATAAATTTTGGAGGTTAAATGCTATGGCAGGAGAAAAAAGGACTCCCACTTATGGAGGTGCAAGATGGGTGAAGCAAGAGTTCCCACCAAGGGAGAAACTGACTGCATTGAAACTATGGAACACTTCCAGAAAAAGGAGCTTTATTATGATTTTGTATCCCAACGATAGAGACAGGCATAATCAAACTCAGCTTGGTTCTTTTTACGATCAGTGAATTTTTTAATTCATTTCCTCTTAATCTTAGTACATCAAATGAGTCAAACCACCTTTAAGATGGAGGATAATTCCATAACGATTTAGTTTGTCCTGACCAAAAAGGTCTGAAGGCCATGGATTAAGGTAGCATATGTTCTCAAAGCCTCAGTCTCCCCTTTTCTTTGTGGCAGCCCCTCAAATGCTGGAATACTGCTATCATGTCACCCGTTTTGTCTTTTCTTTAGACTAGCCAAACCCAAGTCCTGCAGCTGTTCTTCATATGTTTTAGTCTCCAGGCTTTTGATCAACTTAGTTTCTCTTCTTTGAAATTTCTCCAAAGTTTCAACCTTTTTTTTTTTTCTGTAGCATGGTGACCAAAATTGGTTGCAGTATTCCAGGTGTGGTCTTACTAGGATTTTATAAAGTGGTACTAGTACTTTGTGTGATCTTGATTTTATGTCTCTGTTTATACAACCCAGGATTGTATTAGTTTTTCTGGCTGGTGCTGCACACTGCTGGCTCATAGATGGATGAGGTAGATAGATGACACCTTCAGCCATTGCTATTCCTCATGAATACTGCCTATCGGCAGAGTCATTTATCTTTGTGTGTATTTGGAGAGTCTACATTATGGTTGCATAATGATTGCCTAGTTTCTGATTTTTCCTGCTGCACAACATAAAACTGGAGAGGAGGGGGTATATAGCCATCACAGCCAATAGTGGCCAGTAGGAGCTAACCAAATCCCCTGCTATGTCTTCATGTCACTACTAAAGTGTTACAATCATTGATCAATCAAGGGTTGTGTTGGGAGAAGATGGAAAATACTACATTAACATCCGAAGTTAGTTAATGTCAACTATGGCTTGGAAATGTGCTGAAATCTGTTATGAGGACATATTCATAAGAAATAGTGAGGAAACATCAAGTTATATTTAATGGGACAAGTGATAAACTCAAAGTGATAAACTAGATTCTGAAAACAAACTAGGAAAAAAATGGTCCCACCCATTGGAGCACTTCCCTCTTCAAAAATGGTCAAGGCTACTCAAACTTGCATCAGTGGCCCAGTGGTTAGAATGGAGTATTGCAAGCTAACTCTGCCTACTGCCAGGAATTCGATTCTGACCGGCTCAAGGTTGACTCAGCCTTCCATCTTTTCAAGATCGGTAAAATGAGGACCCAGATAGTTGGGGGCAATATGCTGTCTATGTAAACTGCTTAGAGAGGGCTGTAAAGCACTATGAAGCAGTATATAAGTCTATGTGCTATTGCTATTGCTAAACCAGAGTTCTATCCATGAAGGCAATGACACAAGGCTCCCAACCATTTCCAGAGGAGAGAGGCACTTATTGAATCATTAAGCTGACTGTTTAAAACAGGCATCAAAAAAGGCATTTGGACCTTCTCATTTTCTGGCTTAGGAGCTTTGGGATTCCAAAGCTGGAATAATACATGCTAACGAATAGCTGCTGCTGAATTTAATTGGAAAAAAGCAGAGGCTTAATGTTTAGAGGGATTGTGGGTGCAAACACTGAGTTCTACATTAACAGTTGGCATCTTAAATGAATTTCCATCAATAATTGAAAATCCTTATATAGGAACTGCATGGGACCCAGTTATACCCTGAGGCAGATGAAGAAAAAAGTGGGAATGCTATTTTATGCACTGTGCCGAATCTTAGCAATGAACCCTGGAATGCTAGTTCTTATCAAGATATTGAAATATAGTTATGAAATCAAATGCTGCCTTTTGGATTGAAACAGTGGGGTGAGCTTAAAATGTATTATAAGAAGTAAAGGAAGGAAGACATTTTCACTCGGATTCCCAGGCTTAAAAATATATGCTTGATACTCAGTTCTGAACTGAGTGTCAAGTTCTGAACACAAAATTCAATTTGAATATAAACGAACTACTCATGTTAATGCTATATGAACCCATTTTTTCTCCAGGCAATTCAGATTGCCTCTTTCCTTCTGCCCTCACCATTACTTCACACAGCAGCCAGGAGGCCTAGAGGTGGAGAGTGATTCAATTTACTTTCCTGACTAAAAGGAGGTCTGAACCTATGTCCTGCTGGTTATATTGCAGCAAGTTAATGTTTGATCTACTGTAGAATATTTGATCAACTGTAGAAGGTACGAAACTATGAATGGGGTGATGAGATCTGTTCTTTTCATTCTTCCCAACCTAACAAAAGAAAAATGAATGCAAAGGGACATAGGTCTCTGCTTCTCTGTCCCTATTAGAATACCCTGAAAACAGAAACAGGTTCAAATTTAGAGGAGAGTGAGAACCAGGAAAAGAAAGATGGCGTTCACCAAGGTCAAGGCAGCGGCTTCAGAAAAATTAAATCCAGAAAACTTCCTCCTTGTGTTCCTATGCAGTTAGGAATAACAGCTTTGAAGGTTGCAGATAATCCTCAGTTTACTACTGCAACCAGGACCAGCATTTCTATTGTTAAGCAAAGCAGTTGTTAAGTGAATTCAGTTTTCCCCATTGATTTTGTTTGTCAGAATCCAGTTGGGCAGGTCGCAACTGGCAATCATGTCACCCTGGGAAGCTGCAACTGTTGTAAATACATGTCGGTGGCCAAGTGCCCAAATTTTAATCATGTGGGATGCTGGTTATAAGTGTGAGGACTGATTGCAAGCCACTTTTTTTTAGTGCTTTTGTAACTTCAAACGGTCACTAAATGAACGGTTGTACATCAAGGACTACCTGTATTGTCTATCAAGAATCAGTTGAAATGAATTTATTGGCTGTCCTTAAATTTAAAAAAAAGGATTAAATTTAACCCTCCATAGGGCCTCTCAGGTACTCAGGCACAAGTCCATTTGATAATTTTATGGTGTAGCAGGTCATGAAAACACAACCAGGATGGACAAGGGATAATAAGACAGCATAACTGATTCCAATTTTTTCTGGTTTACAAGACAGAACAAATGGCACTCAGAGGCTTTTGCGGGATGGATATGCACATTTCCCAACAACTTTTATGCAATTTACACAGCTCCATTTTTAGCTGCACTCAAATCTTCAGGCAGTCAAAGTTAAAGCCATTGAACTCAAAGCTGGATTAAAGAGGGAAAATGTGGATCTTGCCAGGCTTCTTTGGCCAACATTCCAGGTCACTCACTGCAGTGTGGAGAGAGAAATATATATATATATTATGTGTATCTGTAGCAGGAAGTCAGTTTCCAGATTCAGGGACATATACATACTGAAATTCATCAACTGTGCATGTAGTTAAAGAAATGTTTAATGGTGACTTAAAGCTTGAGTCCCTGGGATTGAAGATTTCCTTTGATACTACTATGTCAATCAATCAATCTTCATTATGATCAAGGACCAGCATGAGGAGAGTGGAGTACAAATAATAAAATAAAATAAAATAATAAAATAAAAAAATAAAATAAAATAATAAAATAAAATAATAAAATAAAATAATAAAATAAAATAAAATAAAATAAAATAAAATAAAATAAAATAATAAAATAAAATAATAAAATAAAATAAAATAAAATAAAATAAAATAAAATAAAATAAAATAAAATAAAATAAAATAAAATAAAATAAAATAAAATAATAAAATAAAATAAAATAAAATAAAATAAAATAAAATAAAATAATAAAATAAAATAAAATAAAATAAAATAATAAAATAAAATGTTAAAAATATTTTAAAAACAGAAAACTAAAAATTACATAAAAGGCTAAAAAAATCTAAAAATATATTTTCAAAAGTAATAATGGGCATTAAAAACATAAACTAAAACTATCATGATACAAAACACTCTATTATAATGGTCTTGATGTTCACATATTTGTTATTTAGATTTTAGATTTTATTAAATTTATACCCCGCCCTTCTCCCGGAGGACTCAGGGCGGCTTACAGCCAGTTTAAAACAATGATATAATACAATACAAACTTTAAAAAAGATTAAAAATAACTATTTAAATTTGGCCGCTTCTACTAAAAATTTAATTTAAAACCCCTTTAAAATACCCCTAGGCCAGTCCTGCCTG
>NW_015387168.1:55947-71082 GCF_001527695.2 Protobothrops mucrosquamatus
AAGCTTGGAGAACGAACCTTCACCCTCATTGTACATGTTCTGTTGTTTCTATGAGTCCAGAGCCACAGGGGCATTGTCCCTCTGTGCTCTCGGTGCTCTTTTAAGGCCAATGTGACATGGAAACATAGCCTGCTTTACCTGGCTAGGTAGCATCTTCAGTATTAGAAGGGAGTGGAGTTTGCACCCTGTTTGTATATACAGCTCCTTGCTTGCCAGTGTCGATTGCAGTATTGTTTTCTTCTTGGTAGTTCCTTGATTAGGCTGCTGTTTACTGCATATTTGTTTGCCTAAGTTGGTAATTCCTGGATTAGGCTGTTGTTTATTCTTGATTGTTTGGTTAATCCTGGTATTAATCTTTGCTTATACTAGTGCTGGTTGCTGGCGAGAACCTCTTCTGTTTTGTTTTGGTTTTTTTGTTTCCTGATTAGCTTTTTTATTGTCTCTTTTGAATACAGTTAGTCCTCAACTTATGACCATAACGAAGCTCCAAATTTCCATTGCTAAGCGAGACATTTCTTAAATGAGTTTTGCCCCATTTTACGATTTTTCATACTACAGTTGTTAAGTGAATCACTGCAGTTGTTAAACTGGGTATCACGATTGTTAAATGAATCAGGTTTCCCCCATTGACTTTACTGGTCAGAAGGTCGCAGAAGGGGATCACATGATGACCGTCATAAATATAAGTCAGTTGCCAAGTGTCTGAATTTTGATCACATGACCATGGGGATGCTGCAACGGTCATAAGTGTGAAAAACGGTCATAAATCACTTTTCTCAGTGCTGTTGTAACTTTGAATGGTCATAAAACAAACTGTTGTAAGTCGAGGACTATCTGTAGTGTGTAAATGTTATTTATGAGCCTGTTGATAGCTGACTTGTCTGAACACTGAGTTTTCAGGAGTTCCCACATTTTTAGATTTATCTTGGTCTAGGATGCTGACAGTTTCCCAGGTGAAATTATGGTTGTGTCGGTCCATGTGTCATGAGATTAAGGAGTTTTCATTATGTCCTCTGACTAGTAACTGGTATATAAATGTTGAGCTATAACTGATCAGTCACAATGCCAATGGTGAAGCAGTTGGATTCTAGAATACCTGGAGGACAGTAGAGTTCCTAGCCCTTCCATCTTTACTCATGTTGTCCAAACAGAAATGGCCACTTAAGAAAATTCTTTATGCCAAAAATAATAATTTGTCTGGAAAGATAATGATAGTAGGCAAAAAACTTAGAAGACTGAATTTTGTTCACTGAAACTGTGCTCATGGTGTGTAAAAAACAAATGTCCAGGTTCTATATGATAAATGCCATTCTGTACCATTGTGATGCATGTACTTTAGTACTACGTGGGCCAGGAACTCAAGGACCTCAGGATGCTGTCACGGGATCTATAGCCACCCATACATTGCCCACTCATCAATTTGTCCTTCTTTGGAGCGCAAGAGTTTAAGGAAACTTATGCTTCAAATACAGAATCTTAAAGTGAAATTTCAAATTAGAAATGCAAGTATATTTGGATTACAGTTTAATCAAAATCAGTATAGAAAAATGCAAGTTAAATGGAAACCCTAAATTATACTATTATTTCTCATTCAAATCCAATGCCTGGCTCAGATTTTGATCCAAAATTTGGGCTTCCTCCATTTCTTTCCCTGCTGTTGCTTCTATTTGTCCTTAAGGTTCCAAACAAGGAGCAAGAAAATGATGTTTACTAACATCTTAGTGGTGTCATCCTCGGCTGATAAGATATATTCAGTTCACTATATTCCAAATGACACAGATCCATCTTAAACTGAATGAGGAGAATTCTGTTTAGCTCAGATGTTTCTATAAAGATTGGTCCCCAGAGACTAATCAATTCCTGCTGTTTTCTTAAACATTGCTCGTCCCAGAGGATGTGCAGGAAAAATGGAAAGTGAAATCAGAGAATTTGCTGCAGCATTCTGAGTTTGTTTTCACCTTCCTGGTAGGGAAGGCTTATATTTCAGTTCTGATGCAGTAGGAGAGCATTTTGGACTGGTCATAAAAACGAGACTCTTCCCTCCTTGCCTTCCAAATAAATGAATTAAGTAGGAATGGGAAAGAGTACCCGGAAACCTATGATAGAATTAGACCTTCTAAGGCTAAGCAGATCTGGGTCTGGACACTTTCTGGGTGGCTGATTGATGAGATTTCTATCATAATATGTTCTACTGGGAAAAGAGTGGGATGGAATTAAAATGGCTTATAAATAAATTCAGAATCAAATCCCAGTATTTGTGAGAATTTGAGGACTTTTTCCACAGATTCACAAAATGCTTTGTGCACTATAAATAATTCTGAAATATTTAAGATCGGATTAAGTGTCCATTTTATAAAATAGAGACAGCTGAATAGATTTTTTTCCTTACAAAAACATCACAATCGTCTTAGATTTTCATTAGCATAAAATATGCTACTAGCTTACAAAACTATAATTCTCTCTACTTAACCGAGGATCATTTCAATAATCCTCTTAGGCTGCAATCCCATGTTCTCTGGGAAGAGATTCCAAAGCACCACAGAATTATTTTTGGTTTTGTTTTACTTTTCCTGAGCTACAATGAGACCAGTGGAGGATTTTTGATCCCAAAGGGGGGAAATTGGTATTTTAAAAACCCACTTATAAATAAATTCCTTGCAAGACTGAACTTCTGACCTGAGAAAGGGGACAAAAGGAAGACTGCCAGGGGAATCTACTGGATTTATTATTTCCCTAATTTCCATTATTTCACCCCCACTTAGAGAAGACTTTGTACCAGACAAGAAACGGAGAGGAAGAATATCATTTCCCCAGAGAGAAGAGGGAAAATCCTGCCTCCCTTCTGCTTTACAGAGGTTACAGCATCAGAGGACCCCAGGAGCAGAATTACCCCATCATTGCATAGGATTGATTGTCTGATAACAGAATATTGGAAGGGACCTTGGAGGTATTTTAGTCCAACCCTCTGCTCAAGCAAGAGATCTTGCTATCCAATCCAATAATAATAATCAAACATCAACACCTGCTTATCCCAGGTCCTTGGAAAGAACTCAATAATTGGACAAAATGCCAAATCCAGTGTGAATATCTGGCTGACGGTGCAATGAACAATATAATAATAACATCAAAGTGGGAGATTTCCTTCCTTGGCATGCATGTGAAATTCAAAAGAAGAGGACACCAAAGATCTGCAAGTGAAGATATCATGTAAATCTAAGTTCTCCCATTCACGTGAGCATCCAGAACTAAGTTGTAAACAGAAGGGAGGAGGCCCTTATCTCTTGATAGAGATAATCAGTGGATGCAAAGAGACAATCGTAAGGTATCCTTCTGCTCTGTTTTTACAAATATTTAATATGAACATGTTGAGGGAAAAAAAGAATAGGGTGATTCCACAGGTTGTACATAGTCCACTGACCACGCCAAAAGAAATCATGCCTAACGCAAAAATAAGTATAGATAACTTCATTAAAAGACTGGAAGCTTTTTATGGGCCCTTTGCTAAAAGAAGAAAAAATGAAATTATGATTTATGACTCTAATGATTGAAAAAGATGAGAATTTAATATGGGAGTGAAGGGATTTTTGCAAGAGGGAAAAACACTGGGTTTGTCAATACAGTATTGTTAGAAGGTAGAAAGTCTTCATATTTCCTAACTGTAGTTTTCTTCTTTTCTTTTCTTGCACCTTTTTTCTTCCTTTTTTTTCTTTTCTATCTTTTTCTTTAGATTTGTCTTTTAGTTTTTGTAAAAATTTTCAATTTTCAATTAAAAAACATTTCAATTAAAAATTAACATGGAAAACTTTATATTCATTTTGAAACTGTCACCTTCTCTGTAGCAGGAGTACACAAGGTCTGTTGCCCAAGACAAATTAAGCATTTTGACAAGGACCTGTTATTTTGAAGTCTTAACATAAATGGAGTTACATCTTCTACACTAAGTCATACTTAGATTGAGGCACTTGTGGGAGAGGGGGTGCACACACAAGCAAGCACACACCCATAGAGCATCTCCATAAAACAAAGAAACAAATGCAGTTATGTCCCTGGGTCCATCAAATGAGATGGAAGAGTACATGGTAGACTGTATCCATCTCCAGAAAAATCCAAAATAGAGGAATGGGCATTAAATAGATAGGTCCAGTCCAATAAATGCTGGAGAGGGGAGTATCAAATAACTAACCTTACCACATTTTTACTGAAAAGATCCAGAGAACTTCTAGATATAGCAAAGAGATACAACAATCAAAAACTGTAAATTCTTTGCTACCACTTAGTAGTTGTCCAGATTTTTGCAGCCCGGATGCTAAAACCTTCAACAATGTCAAGACTTCAGTAATATCAACACATGCAGAAAGTTTACATATTCCAAATACATTTATATAACTGGGGAAACGCCTCACCACACTTAATAAGCATTATTTATAAATTGGTCTTCTTGGACTTCTGGATGTGGATTGATTGAGGAGAGTCGGAAGTTCCTGTGAACAGCTCCACAAGGACCACAGCACTGTGGCAGAATTGCTGACCAGAAGCCAGATTCTGGCTGATGAAAATCTCTCTGGAGATCAGGAAAGATATTTGGGATTGTCTGTTTGCACTCTGGAAGAGCTGTTCCTCATGAGGAGATCACCAAAATTGAATTTCTTGTGGGCAGTCACAAGTTGATCAGTTTGGGAGCTGATGGATTACAAAGAACTCATCAGAGGTGGGGAGAAAAAGACTCCCAGCTCCATGCTTTCTTGTACCTTGGCAGCCAAAATTCAAGCATGCACGGAGCCCAATATCCCTCCACAGGTATGGAGAGGAACTCTGTTTACCTAATAATTTGAATATTTGAGTAGAATAGACCTGGAAGGGACCTTGGAGGTCTTCTAATCCAGCCCCCTGCTCAAGCAGGAGAAGCTATACCATTTCAGACAAGTGACTACTCTACTCTACTCTAGTCTCTTCTTAAAAACCTCCAGTGATGGAGCACCCACGATTTCTGAAGGAAAGCTGTTCCACTGGTTAATTGTCCTCACTATCCTCCTTAATTCCAGGTTGCTTCTCCCTTTGGTCAGTTTCCAACCATTGTTTCTTGTCCTGCCTTCTGGTGCTTTGGAGAATAGTTTGACCCCCTCTTCTTTGTGGCAGCCCCTCAAATACTGGAATACTGCTATCATGTTACCCCTATTTCTTCTTTTCTTTAGACTAGCCAGACTGAAGTCTTGCAGCCTTTCTTCATATGTTTTAATCTTCAGGCCTTTGATCATTTTAGTTGCTCTTCTCTGAATTTTCGCCAAAGTCTCAACATCTTTTTTGTAGTATGGTGACCAAAATTGGTTGCAGTATTCCAGGTGTGGTCTTACTAAGATTTTATAAAGTGATACTAATACTTCACATTATCTTGATTCTATGCCTCTGTTTATACAGCCCAGGATTGTATTAGCACAATTCACAAGATCATTTAACAATTGCAGTCATTGAGTGAAGCAGTCATTTGGGAGTCTCACTTAACAAGCACTTTGCTTAATGACCAAGACTCTGGTCCCAATAATGGTTGTTAAGTGAGGACTACCTGTAATTACTTTATAACCTAAAAGAGATACTTCCACCAGCAGTAAAGATCAAAAACTCTTAATTAATGCCTTCTTTTTGAAATTAAGAAGCAAAAGAATGCTATTTTAAAAGACTTTAATTTAAAAACAAAAAGCTTAACAAAGTTGGAATCCAAAAAAGTTTTAAATGGAGAAAGGGGGCAGTGATTAAAAACAAGATTTTTTTTTCTGACAAAAGTGCCTTTGAAAATAGGAAAATTAATTAGACTGACCAGACTTTTAAGGGATTTCAAATGTATATTAGAAATGTGAATACCATGAAGGGACATTTTTATCATGCTTGGTGGACATGTAAGAAAGCTAAAAAGATTGATGCAAATGCATACTTTGATGCAAGGTATTTTAAAGATTAATATTCAATTGAAGCCAGAATTTTTTTTTTTAGGATTGTTGGATAAACAATTAGGAGAAAACCATGGAAGACTGTTTCAATATATGATTACTGCAGCAATATTATTATATACACATGAAACATTATATGGAAAGATTTCATACTACTGCTATAGAAAAATGATTGGTAACTTTGACAGATATTGATGAGATGCATACATAAACTTTTTTGATTAGAGAAAAGACACTATTTACATTTATTGCTGACTAGAAATGCCTTATGGACTTTTTGCATAAAATGAATTTGTGATTTATGGTTTTATTAGACAGGATAGATTGTAGAAAGAATATTATTATGATGTAACTTTAGAAAGAGAGGCTAAAATATAGTACTTACAACTGCTGTGAAGAATATCAGAAGGCATTGCTTTGTATTTTCATACCTTTTCTATTTTTCTTTAACTTTTTTCTTATCTGGCACTTTTTTACTTTCTCTTCTTTATCTCCTTTCCTCTTTTCGTCTTTACTTCATATTAGATTGCATTAGGGATTTTTTTCTTCTTCTTTTAATTTTTTTTAATAAAAATTATATTTAAAAAAAAATCAGTTGGTCTTCTTGAGATCACCTATGTGTGTCCACTTAACCAGAGACAACCATTCCTAACCACAGTAAGGCTGGAATGATAAAAAGAGGTCTTGTGATGTCACAATGCCTGATCCATTCCTTCTACTTGCATCACAGCAATACATGCAAGGACATAAAGGGCAGAGTTTGCAATGCATTTTTGCCACACGTGTTTGACATTTTCCTCCTGCTGCCCACCCCACCGTTGTCTGTGCACTGAGCCATGGTGATGCAGTGGTTAGAATGCAGTATTGCAGGCTACTTCTGCTGGCTGCCGGATGCCAGCAGTTCGATTCTCACCAGCTCAAGGTTGACTCAACTTTCCATCCTTCTGAGGTCGGTAAAATGAGGGCCCGGATTGTTTGGTAATAATATGCTGATTCTGTAAACAACAGAGAGAGGGCTATAAAGCACTGTGAAATGGTATATAAGCCTAAGTGCTATTGCTATTGCTAATCTCATAACACCTGTTTGGACTGGCCTCATTTTTCTAGGATCTCGAGTGAGATGTTTGATGTCAACTCTATCTGATCCTTTTAAAAGATGTCTAGGATTGCAGCTATAGTTACTTTGTCAGCAGCAGATTCTGCACTAAACTGCAGTGCCCGTAAAATGATGCCATGTAATGGCACTATTACATTCTTGTATCCCAATGTTAGTGAAACATTTTTTGTGAAATGTCATCATTTCTCCCTCTTTTTCCCTTGAAGATGCCTGTACCTGCCATAGTATTCCAGAATTTGGTGTTTAATTCAGCATACTTTCAGATATCTCATCTTCTAAAATATCAATTACATCATAGGTAGCACACCTCACACTGTCTATGCTGTGCAATGAACAAGCCAATAACCAACTCAAGGCTGCAGAAAGCCAGCAATTTATAGAAAGTTGAAAAACCAAACCATGCTCCCTATACAAATTTGAACCAGGAAATAAGACATTGTACAATTTAGAGACTGCTCAAAAGCCAAGACTTCAGCTAAAAAATAATTATTCACCAAACAAAGCGCAAAACGTAATGATAAAAAAATGTTCTTATCAACCAACAACTTAGATACATGTTAAAGAGCTTCAGCCTTCTGAGGTTTGATGATAATGGTGAAATATGATCACGTGAAGTTACGTATCATCCAGCAGATTTTCCACAAAGTTGTTCTTGTCACCAATATGATTGTTAAAAAGAAATTGTTTTAAAAATGATGGAAGATATCCTTACCCTTTTCTTCTGTTTATCTCACCTCACAGAATGGGAATAAATTATTTGGGGGTTATAACAGAATAAAAAAGTTGGAAGGAACCTTCGAGGTTTTCTAGTCCAACCCCCTGCCCAAGCAGGAAACCCTATACAATTTCAGACAATTATAATCAAGGGAGACTGCCCATACAGTGATCAGGATCTGAAAGAAAGGCAGGGTAGGATTCGGGAGGAGGGGATTGTGTTTGCAGCTTTCTTCGTAAAGAAATCTGTTCAAATCAAGAATAATGAGAGCTTTGGGGCTATTAAAAGTGCATTCAACTCTGCTCTTCTGTTTTTAAACACAACTCAAAATAACCCAATTTGCTCAGGAAGATATTTATTTCTGCAGTCTATTGTTTCACACTTTCAAAAAAGGTTCTCTCATATTGTCCCTTGGGAACACTGTTTATTTCCCAGCCATTCTAAAAATTGCAATAATCGCCCTAGGTTTCTTAATATATCTCTTCCCTTTTAGCTTAAGACATTCCAGCTTTGGGAGGGGAAGGGGAGATTATTGTTCATTCTGTGGTGTAAAAGACTGGTCCTTTTCCACTTAAACGGAGAATTCACCAATAGCAAGAAATTAAATGCCTCAGAAATGCTAGGCCTCAGTGAAACCAAGAACAGCTTTCTTCGAGGCCACAAGCCCTGAAGCTCCCTTCGTGCTGTCCTCCAAAGGGCTTTACCCAGATATATATGTTTGAAAAAGAAAGTAGGACTAAAATTAGAAGAAACAAAGAATTTGGATTTCAAAAAATAATAATAAAGGAGAACCCCAATCCATAACCAAAACATCCTGACGGTTAGAACAATTAACCAGTGGAACAACCTGGTGAATGCGGTGAATGCGCCAACACTGGAAGTTTTTAAGAAGAGACTGGACAGCCATTTGTCCAAAATGGTATAGGGTTTCCTGCCTGAGCAGGGGGTTGGACTTGATGACCTCCAAGGTCCCTTCCAACTTTACTATTATTATTATTATTATTATTATTATTATTATTATTATTATTATTATTATTATTATTATTATTATTATTATTATTATTTTGATAGACAATTTGCTAAATCATGATGGCGAGGATCATGTGACTGTATGTTGATAGAGTTCCACTGCCCTCCTAAATCAGTTATTGGCAGACTTTCAGAAGCTGGGGGCCATACTTAACTTATTTTTAGAAAGACAAAGACCCCTATGGATTTACTAATGATGTGTACCAGTGGCTCTCAACCTTTTCTTCACCACAGACTCCCCTTTACATACCTTTTGTGGCCATGGGCCATGACCATGGGCCACCAAGACATAAGATTTAAATCATAACATTTCTTCAAGCCTTTGCGGACTTGATAACTGTGATAACATCATGGCCCCCCAGGGGTCCGCGGACCACAGGTTGAGAACCACTGATGTATACAGTGACTCCAGAATTTTCTGGTGGATTTTTTTCCCTTCCTGATTGACAGTAAGGTGGAGGATTTTTCTCTTATTTTTAATACGTTAAAGTTACTGAGATTGAGAAACACTGGCCTAAATGATTGTTTTTCTATGGTTATCTTATTGACATGATTTGCCAGCCATTTTTTTTAATATAGAGTGTAAAATTCGCACAATTCTCAGTCCACATTGTTAGTGGATACTCTGAGCTTATAATTCTCTGAGGGAGATGGGGGTTGAAAAATGTGCCTAATAAAAATAAACAAATAAATTCTGAGATTTGTAATCCCAGCACAGCTGCAGGCTTGAGGTTAGAAAAGGTTGGTCAGCACTCATTATAAACACAAGATTAAGAAGCTCTGTCTATTAAAATGACTGCACTTTTCCTTTGGGCCCTATTTGAGGATGAAAATAGTGTGGCCAAAGACACTGGGATTTCATCAGAGATAAGAGGGATGGAATTTCTGGATCCAGTTTTTATGTTGTGGATGTTAAGGCAAAAAACTTCTGCTTTAAGCCTAAATAGGAAGTTAAGGCACCGATTTTGTCTTTTGACCTTTTTCCCCCAATTGAGTGTTGAAAGAAAAATCCAGTCTAAGCCGGGAATAAACAAAATGGAGACTGCTTTAGAAAGAAGGTTCTAGTTTACTGAAGAGCAGAACCACAACAACATGTAGCTCTGAAGCAGCTGACCAACTGATTTGATGAGTACAAGGATTTTTATACAGTTTTACAGCATTTCGTAAATTGGAGGTTTGCTTTGTGTACTTTTGTTATTAGATTTGTTTAGCTTGTTTCACAAAGGTTAGCAATGGGACTAAAATACTTACTTCCTTGGTCCTAATCCTGTCAAACAAATGTAATTAATTTTACCACCTTATATTTAGTCTATCTATTACCTCCATTGAGCTCTCTTTGTGAATCAACAGGCCTGATTCAATTTTCTGCTTTTCACAATAGCCAGGGATTTCATAAGTGAAACATTGCTTTGTATTTCTTTTCCTGAGTTTTATTCTTGTGATTTGGGGGGGCATAGTAAAAAGGATTGGGGGGTGCATTCTTACCACATGGGGAAAAAATGGTCCATTTTGGCAGACATTAGTTTTATGTGATGCTATACAGATAGTCCTCCCTTAACAATTGGTCTCTTAGCAACCACTCAAAGTTACAACAGACCACCCAAAAGCTACTTACAACCCAGTTCTGGAGTTCTGATGGAGGCACGTGGACATGCACACACAGAGAGAAAGTGATCATATGACCGAATTTCAGGCACTTGACAATTGGCTCACTTTCACAGCTGATTACTGCATTCTGGGGTCACATGAAGCAATTTATGATGAGGTATTTTTGTTGGAAATTGCCTTTTCAGCCAGTTTCCAGCCCAAAATGTCCATAGGAATGAATTGATTCACTTAACAATTGCCACAAAAAAGTTGTAAATTTGTGAGGGTCACATGAGTGCTTTGACTCAGAACCATCATGACTTAACAACAGAAATTCTGGACTCCGTTATAGTTGTAAATCAAGGACTTTTGCAAGATTTAAGAAACCCATTGTGCTACTTAAAATTCTCCAACACCTCAAAACAACGCAAACATCATTTGCAAATGCCATCCCTGCCTGCTCTAGGGATGCTGTGATTGTCCCAGTTTGTCTTAAGAGAATCCATCTGAGAATAGGATGGAATTATTTGGAACCCAGCCACATGATTACCTCTTTGATTTTCAGCACAGATAGATTGCTCTTTGATGGTTTTCCTCTTTGCCTCTTGATTTAACGTGTCTGTGTCTCAGGAAGTTGCCACATTTTATATGCTCATTCCCCCCCCCCCAATGTCTAGTTATACCTCCTTTCTTTCTTTAAAGTGCAATCATGTTAACCATGCCAAACTGAATAGTACAAAAGTCAAACTTGTTTATCATTGGACCCTTTTACTTGGGCAGAATCAATCCTTTGAAAATAGAGAATGTATGGGTCCTGAATGCTCTCCTACACCAATAGCTGTAAGAATTTTGCACTTTACAGAACAAGACCTCTCTAAGAATAATGTATTAAATGTTAAAATATTTAATAAACCTGGCATCATTCAGATGTACTGACTGTAACTCCAAAACTTCCAAAGTATTTTAACCCTGGAGTTGTTACCTCAATATATTTGAAAGGTAACTAATTTTAGAAGGTTGCCATTATGGTTCCATTTCTTCTTAGTGATATTAGTGGATCTTACTGGGAGGGAGGGGTGATGGCTCAGCAGTTAAGGACACTGAGCTTGTCAGCTATAAAGCTGACAGCCTGGGCTCAAGTCCCGAGCACCATGTGACAGGGTGAGCTCCTGTTACTTGCCCCAGCTCCTGCCCACTTAGTCGTTTGAAAGCATGCAAATGCAAGTAGATAAATAGGTACCACTTCAGTGGGAAGGTAACAGCATTTTGTGTGCCTCGGCATATACTCATTCTGGTCACAAGACTATGGAAGCATCTTTGGACAATGCTGGCACCCTCAACTGGGAAACGGAGATGAGCACTGCTCCCTAGAGTCAGACACAACTGGACAAGGGAAACTTTTACCTTTACTCACATTATGACATCACAGAACAGCATGTTTTGAATCTATATCAGTGGTTTCTACTTATGTGGGTGAGAAACCAAAGACAAATGAAAAGACAATTTTATCCTGCAAAATATATCATTGGCCAGGAAGAAGGTGATCCAAGCACAACATGTGATGGTAACTCCAAACTCCAGCTTTACTCAATGTGATCCATGATTTAGACCAGGGGTCCTCAACCTTGGCAACTTTAAGACATATGGACTTCAACTCCCAGAATTCTTCAGCCAGCAAAGTCCACAAGTCTTAAAATTGCCAAGGTTGAGGACCCCTGATTAGATCATCATTTAAATTCCTCTTAAAGGTTAGTCATGATAAATGCAATTGACAAGAGTTCAATGCACAGTATCTGGAGGGGGATTAGGAAAGTAGTCAACAAGTCAACTGCCTAAGACATTGACCTATGCCAGGTGAGGAAATTCAAGCCTTTGGGGAAAGATTAATCTAATTAAAATGAACATAGCCTCCAGACTGATGCATATTTTAAGAGAATTCCCTTATTATTCCTGTTCGATATTTCATAGAGATTGATAAATTATTGAAAAAGCATTCTAGCAAAACAAGATCCCTTGTGTCTCTTTAGCCAAACTGAGATTGTCTTATGATGATGGTGGCTTTAATTACCAAATTTTCCATGCTATCATTATGCTTTTATTTCAACATACATATTTATGTGGAATTGGATTTTTTTTTAGTATCAGTCTCTTTAATCCCTTTGCACTCCTTTGGTGAGTCAGTGGATGACTACATGAAATCGTGTCAAAAGGGGGGGGGGAATCAGCTTCTCTTGGACTTGTAGTTAAATTATTAAAAAGACATTATATCGCTTGCTACATTTTTATGGCAAACTCCAGGAGTGTCTGAAGAAGACACTGGAGGTATTGAAGAGAAAAGCAACGCTTAAAGGAATCAAATGCAGATGGATAATAGTCAATGCCAGAACCAGCTGGAAACCATAAGCTGCACTGTGTATCTGAGCATCCCTGATGCGACACCTTTAGCACTGCTAGCTGTGCCAAGGATCAGCTGCCTTAACGGTTGAAGGAACAAATCTGAAGGCAAGCGAATGAAACACTTGGAAAGAGAGCAAATGGCTTGGAAGGAGCCAATGTAATGAAAAGGGAGGACAGAAACGGGTCTTTGATTGCTTGAAATGCCCACACAAGACAGCCATCAGAATGGTATTGACGGTCCAGCTTCCTTTAAGCTAACACAACAGAAAGGCACAGATGTCGTGTTACCTTATTTCATGCCTTCATGTACAGGGTTTTACATGACTCCCACCCCCTTCTTGGAAGGGAGGGACAATTTATTTATTTTATTGTATATCCTACATGATAGTTTAGTGCAACCACGCTATACAGGAGCTCGAAGAAGATCCACAAGGTCTTTTAACCCATCAGTGCTTGTAAAAAAAAATGTCCCTGCACAATACCAAGAAACATTTTGTCATTTAGTGATAGTGAAGAGTAGGAATGGACAGCCTTTTGCAAATCATAGGCTACCTGACTTTGAATGCCCTGCTAGGGGGCTACACTAGAATTTACCATATCTGGGCTGCAAAATTCCAGAAGTCCACTAAGTGGCAGCAAAGGGCCAGAGTTTTCCATATCTCTCTGCTGCCATCTTATGGTAGTTCTAGTCAATTATTTCACCATAATAAGAATTCTCATTAATCAAACACAGACAATATGTTTACACACTATAGTATTCTTCCGTTTACCCTATTAACAGTTACAATTCAGCAGCTATTTTGGAATGAATTCTGAGGGCTCCCAGACTTTGGGGGCCAAATGTTATCCTTTGGCCATGAATTGTGAATCCCTGATGCAAAGTATCCTTCCTTAACCAAGGGTGCTATAGTTGAGCTGAGAGTATAATTCCAAGAGTTCACAAGCATGGAGATGGCTCTCCATTGTCACCTAACTGGCAGATATTCCATCAGGATATACAGCAGAAGGAAAATGGAGGCGGCTTCTGTTGTGCATTCAGGTGGCATGCCCCATCCATCACACAGTCTGAAATGCTTTCATTTCATTTCAAATTTCATTTCACTGGTGGCCCCGCAGCCATCTAGTTTTCCTTTTTTTCATGCTTTCTCTTATCTTTGTATGTCATGCCTTTTAGATTTTAAGTCTTAAAGACAGTGACTGCCTCAGGACTGATCTTCATAAGCTGCTTTGGGAGTCATTTTGGCTAAAATGTGGTGATTCAAACCAACAACCATTGGCTTAAACACAAATGAAATGGCTGGGTCAGCTATCTTATATTTCCTGTTCTGAGTACAATCTTGCAAGCTCGCCTGAAGGTCAGTTGTGTGTAAGTTTGGGGCAGAATGAAAGAGAAGCAAGAGAAAAGAGACCTACAAATGTTATTCTTGAACGGTTACAGAATGGACCAGAATGATTCACTGTTTGGAATGATAAGATTTTCCACCATCCACAATGACTGGGAAGAAGAGAACTAAACTCCTTAAGAAAGGACTATGACTCAAGAGTCAGATAATTTGTTTAATCTCATAGTGCAGGACACTCAAATAAGTACAGAATTTGCCAAAGGAAGTTTTCCAGAATATAAAAACTGAGCTGTATAGGTAGGAGAATGTGTTCCCCAGCCTCATCATATTATCTAGGAAAAAGAGTAGAAGTGTTATCTGGCTGACAAATATGAGATGATAGATGTAGGTAATGACTGTGTGAGAGAAAAAGCGAAAAGATACACAATGTGTGTTCTGCTTTTTTTTAAACTTGATTTGTGGGGGGAGGGGAATTGGTAGTTCAATCAAAGTATTTATATCTGGTAAATGTCCAGTAAATACAATATATTTTTCTCGCTTACTAGGTAACCTTACTTATTTTTCTCGCTTACTAGGTAACCTTACTCAGGTAACATTAATTAAGTAGTAATCCTCCTTTCTTTTCTTACAATGATGGCCTGTTCAGGAGGTTTCAAAAATGGAAATTAGCCCCACGAATCCTAACAAAAGAACAACAGAAAACAAGTGAGCATCGAGTTAAATAAATATTAAGCCATCAAATGGAATGAATACACAGTTCGCTCTTCTTTACTTTTTCAGGACTGGGAGTGCTTCAAGCAAAGAGCTTTGTGGAACCCCCGAAAGTTCCTCTCTGTCATGGTTGGTGCGCTCTTTGGTTTTGTAAGACACAACTTACCCACACCTGAATCAACTTAAGATAACCGAAAGCTTCTGCAAAGCCACAAGAGGGCGCTACACTTCTGCCATATTTAACTGGAGAAGGCAAGCTGAGATAAAGGATTGTTGGTACGTACCGTTATCTGG
>NW_015387168.1:71163-80232 GCF_001527695.2 Protobothrops mucrosquamatus
TTTGTGGAACCCCCGAAAGTTCCTCTCTGTCATGGTTGGTGCGCTCTTTGGTTTTGTAAGACACAACTTACCCACACCTGAATCAACTTAAGATAACCGAAAGCTTCTGCAAAGCCACAAGAGGGCGCTACACTTCTGCCATATTTAACTGGAGAAGGCAAGCTGAGATAAAGGATTGTTGGTACGTACCGTTATCTGGGATGCCGATTGCAAAAAGCAGCCCCTTGAGAGAAGACTGCCGCATACAGTCGCTGCAGTTTTGCACACAGGCAGCCAAGCTGCGTTCATAAAGACAGTCAGCAGGAAGAGTTGAAGAGAAGAATTGGGACACTGAGTTTGACTCCTGATTCAAGGCAGGAATCCAAACTGAACATTCCCTGATAGAAAGATTCCAGCCCCCACTTGAACGCATCTATGAAGGAAGCCTGTTTATCTCTCTGAGCAATTGACACTCACTCACTTTGTCACTCTCAAATTGCTCTTGTAGTCAGGAAGATTTCTCCTCCCCCCCCCTCCCCAGATTCAACCGGAATTAGCCTTCCTATAACTCAAACGCACTACCGTATTCCAGGTCTTGCAGTCAAGAAAGATCTTGATCTTCTTCTAGGTGACATCATTTCAGTTTCTGACGAATGCTTGTCCTTGCCCAGTCATCTTTTCCAGGGCCCAGGGCCCAGCTCCAGCAATCTCTCTTATTCATTTCTGGTCACTTGAGCCTCTTACTGCCCTTCTTTAAACCTGCTCTGGTTTGTCACAATCTGTCTTAAAGTGTCTGGGCGTGATATTTAAGATGCTGCCTGACCAACACAAACTGAAATAGAACATCCCACTATTTGCAAGCTCTAACTTGGTTAATGCGAGCTAATACTGCATAAACGCTCTTCCAGAACTTAAGATCAGAAAATTTTGCTTTCTTCATTCTGGCTAAATAAACTGCATGGCCAAGTAGTCGTCTGTATACAGAACCATTCCCCTGAATGCTGATTGGCCAGATTCCTTTAGCTTACTACATCCATAAAAAATGCTTGTTGTCAACACACTTCCAATGGGGGACCAGCATAGTGCCCTGAAAGTTCTGTGTGTGTGTGTGTGTGTGTGTGTGTGTGTGTGTGTGTGTGTGTGTGTGTGTTGCAATCAGGTACATTCTGTAATATTTGGCTCATTCATCTGGCATAAAATTCAATGACTGTCCCTGGAAAACTTTAGTTCAATTTTGTTTGTTCCCAACTCTCTTCCAGGCAGGCACAATTCCAAATACAATTTGGGGTTTTTTTTTACCTCTAAAGAAGATTGTTTATATTCTACAATCCCACAGAAGTACATAATGATGCAGGGCCGCATACAGAATTCAGATGCAGACACTTGTAAATATTATCAGTCTTCCTTCCTTCCTCCCCCCCTCCCCCCTCCCCCCTCCCTCCCGTCAAGCTTTGTAAATTTTCTGGAAAGTGTCTTAGTGATATTCATTATGTTATATAGAATTGTCCCATTGGTTATTTTAACCCAATATTATCAACATCAGCTAAAAGCAGCTCTCCAGAATCTTAAAACAGGAGGTATTTGGGTAAACTCTTTGCTTCCTAGTTCTTTGTCTTTCCTCCACAATTAGCATGTCCAAAATAAAAGGCACCACAAAATAAAAGTCCATCAGAAGAAAGTATAGGGGTATAGAGGTACAGAGGGAAAACATGCAAAGCAGCATAATATTTACATTAGTGCTTTCCTTGCACAGAATTTGGATTGCCTTACAATAGAATTTCAGGGTGGGCTTATTGATTGTGCCGAGTATTCACAGAATCCTATTTATATAAAATTACAAAAATGGTTTTCCCTAAAATTTAGGAGCTTACTGCCAGTCAGAAGAATCAGGAGATGTCACATTTTGAGGCATTTCCCATTTGCACGTTCCCAGAGGACAGAGATGACCTATCAGTAGCTTCCTTCTGTTGAGGCCCCTTCACCTTGTCCCAGCTGATGAATGAGGCAGGATTCCGCTGTCCTTGAGTGCCCTGATGTTAATGTCCCTTATGCCACCCCATCCAAGGGCAGACACAAGTCAGAGCCTTCCACAGGATCTGACATCTTCATCAAAATGAAGAAAGGAGCAGCACAATGGCACAAATCTTCCAGCACAATAGGGCAACGTGCTTTCCTCATTTCCCACCCACCCACCCACCCACCCACTCCACTTTGCAGAAACGTCTATTCCAGGTGTGTAAAAATCTGTTACAATCCGTCACTTTGGAAGGCAGTCAGATGGCTGCCATAACTCGAAGCAGAGAGAACGAAGGCAGAATAGGGATTGACAAGGGGACAGGCAGCCAATATCACCACAATGGAGTTTTCTGCCAATTCGAGGACGGCTATCGCTTCGACTCGGCCCCCAGAAAAAGGGAGTTGAAGAAGAGAGTGGAAAACAAGAAGGCAAAAAATCCGTTCTCTTTTATCCGAGCTGGCAGCTGTTGAAGCAATTGATTTTTATTTTTATTTTTATTTTGAAAGAGGGTTTCCCTGAGCTTCTCCTAGTTGATCTTTAGGGTTATCAGAGCTACCAGAAGACACTCCAAGGGTTACCGTTTACCAAAACGGCCTAGGGCAAAGGGAGATTAGGCTCCCCTTGTTTGCAGAATGGAAAAGAGGTGAGCCAAGGCCGAGGATGCAGCTCTCTCTGCCTTTGTAGTGGCTTATATTCACCATCGCAGTTGCTGCTGTTTTATTCACCCAGCATTTGGCAAACCCTGGCTCTGCCTGCTTCTTTCTTCCCCAGTCTGTGCATGAATCCTGCCATGCCCAAGACTAACCCACCTTGCATTGTCAGGGGAAGACTCAAGGACTCCCTGCTGAGTCACAACAGCTGACATTCTGCCTATGTCCTGAATAGAGACTGCCTTCCCTGCAGAACTGTGGGGAGGAGAGGAGCTTGCCAGCCCCCTGCCAGTTAATGAATGACTGATTGTGGCATGCCGTTTGGTGCTTGGCTGTCTTGGTAAGCTTCACCTACAATGAAAAGGATACTACTGTGGCTGGGAACCAAGCCAAGCTATCCTAGAGATGAGCAAATGTTACCCCAATTATGCAGGATGGGGCAAAGAGAGGCTATTTTGCCTGATGAAGAGGCAACTGTAGGGATCCCAAATAAGTGTGAAATGTCTTTTAAAAACAGCTTTTAGAGGCCAGCTTTCAAGCATGATTTATATGTTGATTGGGTCTTCCCTCCAGGACCTTAAGGGAGTGTATTCAACACTTTCTTCCCATTTTCTCTGCACCATCACTATGAAGTTGATTGACCTCGGAGACAGTAATTGTAGAGAATAAGGAAAATTATCTTGATGGAGATATGCAGGAATATTACCTAACCTAGGCAAAGGGGACTAAGGCATTATTTAAGTCCAGAACTAGAATAGATTAGAGCTGGAAGGGACCTTGGAGGTCTTCTAGTCCAGCCCCCTGCTCAAGCAGGAGAACCTATACCATTTCAGACAAGGGACTGTCTAGTCTCTTCTTAAAAACCTCCAGTGATGGAGCACCCACAATTTCTGAAGGAAAGCTGTTCCACTTGTTAATTGTCCTCACTGTTAGGAAGTTTCTCCTTAATTCCAAGTTGCTTCTCTCTTTGGTCAGTTTCCAACCATTGTTTCTTGTCCTGCTCTCTGGTGCTTTGGAGAATAATTTGACCTCCTCTTCTTTCAGGCAGCCTCTCAAATACTGGAATACTGCTATTATGTCACCCCTGTTTCTTCTTTTCTTTAGGCTAGCCAAACCCAAATCCTGCAGCTGTTCTTTTTTTTAAAAAAAAATAATTTTTTTATTGAATACAAAGAAAAAAAAGATTAAAAACATTGAACATGATCAATTGTCCTTGACATACATCTCCGTCTTGTCAGTCCATATTGTACATTAACTACATAAATATATATCTATATACAACTGTACATTTCTAGTATCTGCCTTAACTTATATCTTTGCTATTGACCCCCATTTTTCCCCCTCCATTTATAAAATTTATTCCAGATTCAATAAAATTCTGTTTCTTCCTGATTTTTTAATCTTTTAGTTATCTTGTCTAGTTCTGCACAATACATAATTTTCTTTATTAGTGCTTCCCCACTCGGTGCTTCCATTGCTTTCCACTTTTGAGCAAATAGTATCCTTGCTGCCATTACCACGTGTATGATTAGATATGTGTCACCTTTATTTACGTTTTTCCCTAGTATTCCTAATAATAGTGTCTCAAGTTTGTATTGAATGTTTTGTATTGAATATTTCGTATGGGAACGAAATAACAAAATCACATTGGCGACATCATATAAAGAAAACCTGTATAAGATGGTTTACAGATGGCATTTGCCTCCAGCCAGATTAGCCAAAATGTATAGCGGATACTCACCTATGTGCTGGAAGTGCAAAAAAAGAAAAGGGCACATTTTTTCATGTATGGTGGACATGCAGAGAAGCACAGGTGTATTGGCTCATGGTCTGGGAATGGGTCCTACAGCTGTTCTTCATATGTTTTAGTCTCCAGGCCTTTGATCATCTTAGTTGCTCTTCTCTGAAATTTCTCCAAAGTCTCAACATCATTTTTGTAGTATGGTGACCAAAATTGGTTGCAGTATTCCAGGTGTGGTCTTACTAGGGTTTTATAAGAGATAACTAAGAGATAACATCTGGAAGTGGCTCAGGTAGATGCTTCCCTGATTCACTGGAGTATAAGGAGGGAGAGGTACAACATAGACTTGCAAGATTCTATTACTACAACCAATCTCAATAAAAGGAATTTTAGCCTTCTTGTAGAATTGATTTTCTGCTCCGATCTACTAGTGAGGTTGACTGTAACTGGTCCAAAGTCTTCCAGTGAGAGTTCAGAGGTTGATTTAAACTTTGTAGATATCCTTTGTTCATCATCTAGCCACTGCATCACATTATCAAATCTATCCTTTTGAATTTGGAAGAATTAGTAACTAATTGATCTTTGGGTCTTGTCAGCTCTGCCATCTTCGCTGGCAGCCTGCCATAAATGGAGGGAGGAGTAGAAGAATTTGGGGAAGAGGTACAGAAGGAAAGAAAAAGAGGATGTAAGGGGGGCGGGAAATACATTGACAGGGACCAGAGGTGTCAAAAGATGCAGCTACCTCAAGAATGCCTGGCCTGGGAAAGAACGTGAAACCTCTTCAAGACATGCCTGACAACAAAGTGATTCTCAAAACATTGCACCAGGATGCTACTGGACACTGATGATCTGGTCACAGGGGGAGGGCCAGGAAAAGGGAAAACTTTTAACTTGCGATGTCTGCACAGGAATACTTAGATCTAGCCTTGCTTTTGCTGAAACCACTAATCCTTAGTAAAAGAACCTATCATTTCAACCAAATAGAGTTGAGGGACTTTCTTTCCTAGGGACATAGCTGGGGTAGGTCTGACAGGTCTTGTGAAGCAAAGGTGAAGAACTGGAGCTCAAGTCTACATTAAGCATTCTGACTACCAGACATGCCAACTAGAATTCCTGAATAAACAAAATTGTCAACACTGGAGGAAAAACCCATCTCTTTTCTTTTACTCAATGTATTTTCTGTATGTTATAGTTTCATGGGAGAACAGAAAAAGTAAAGGATATGGCATTCAAGTCAGTTGCATAGGAACCTTGGCACTACCTTATCGAGGATGCCTCTGTGATAGGTTGGGCTGAGATGAGTCTTCCAAAGTCACCAACTGAGTTATGAAACAGGATCTCTCCATTGCACTACAGTGGCTCTTTTTAATAGGAGCCCATCAGATATTCTCAACTTTGCTTTCTTTATTTGCTCACATGTTCATGAGATTATGTAGCCTTTCCTTGGAACTTCTTGTTCCCACTCATCCTGAGCTTGTCTGGGAAATCTCTAGTTTTTGGATAGTTTGTTCCAGCCTCCGTTCTTCTGAATGCTTTGGGCTTCCTACCATCCCTGAACACCAAGTATGCAAGCTAGTTCCAAAACATTTGCAGTGTATATTGGGATAGGGAAAAAAATATTTTGGCTGGCCTAAGCAAAGCCCCGAAGGGTTCTGCTTGTAAAAGACCTGCCGAAATAGAAAAAGTACAAAGTGACTTGCTAACATTCCTTGTTTAACACAAGCACAAATTGTGCAGAAATTCTCTTGTCCTCTGTTGCATCTCATCGGACCAGATGAATCCCTGCAAAGATTTAGACATGTTGTTTCACGAGAGCAGCCTCATCCAGGGAAGTGTTTGCAGGAGAAAACTGTCAAGTATGCAGATTATGCTTTACTTTTCCTCTATTTTTCAACATTATCCTGCAAAGTCCATCCACCTTCGGCCTTATTTTAATAACCAATATTTCCTATTCAAGTTCCGAAATTAAAATATAAAACACCACCTGGAGAAAAAGAGAACATTTTCAAAAGAAGGTTGGACGGATGTCGGAAGACTTACACATCCTTCCCCCTTGTTGACAGTTTCCTTTAAATGCTTCCCCCATATTCTTGGCATCTCAGCCCATTCGGCATCCCCTTAACAGAGAAAATGTAAAGCTTCGCGTACAAAGTTGCCTGAATTTAAAAGAATAAATCAGGAAAAATACCGAGACATCTTGATGAAGAGACACCATCATTTGCTTTCCCAGGCAGTATAGTTCTCCTTCCCTACTACCACCACTCATGAAAATTCTCAGAGCAGATTGAGCAAACAATTGGCAAACAATTCAAAAAGCCTAGCCAGAAAACAGAGGTGACTCCATTCTCTGCAGAAGAGTCTCCTGTCTCTTCTTGTTCTTGATCCTGCCTTCTCTTTCCAGGATGTCAGGTCTACTTGAAATAGGCTCCTTTTGGGTTATTACTAGCCAGCCAGCCAGAAATTGCGATTTCAGCTGTCATGAGGCAATACTTGGCATTGTCATATAAGGCAAAGTAGAACAACATTCCTGGCAAGAAAGAAAGGGTCACCTTCTGCATTGCAAGACGGCCGGTAAAAGCAGACACAATGCATAAATGTCAGATCAGTGATGCTGCTGTCTGGTGAGTGCTATTCCCCACGGGTGGGTTTCAGTCTCCCCAATGAATCAAGATTCGGAGGACTCATTGAATAATAATAATAATAATAATAATAATAATAATAATAATAATAATAATAATAATAATAATAATAATAATAATAATAATAATAATAACAACAACAACAACAACAACAACAACAACAACACTAATAGCAATAACCTCAGTGAGGCACTACTTTTGCATAGCTGTGGGACCTGTGTGCTGTGAAGAAGATGAGAACTATACAAAGTGTTAACCATACTGGACAGGTCTCATCAGAGAAGCCAGATGACGAGCGCCTCTCCAATAAACAATATGGTGAGGTTTAATTAATGAAAATCCATACTGGATCAGTCCTTGCCTGAGTCAACAGAGTCTGCACCTGATGTTGGAGCTGTTGGATGTGAAGTGACAAATAGGCTACACAAATCAGGACTGTTGGCTGAGCAACCAGGACCAGAAGCTGCAGGACTACTGGGAGAAAAAGTGTTTACTTGTCACAAATATACAAAGATTAACAACAAAGAAATAAATATCTGTTACTACAAATCCAAGTCCAGCAAGAAGCGAATAGCTGAGAAGAATGCACCGGTTCTAGAAAGAACAATATCCAGAATCAGAAATAACAGAAACAAAAGGCTTGCAGATCAACGCTGATTTATAATATGAAATGAAGTATTCACAGAAACAGAATTAGAAGAACTGCAAAGGTCTACTCAGGGCACAGAAATCAAAGCCTTGCCAGAAATAGCTCAGTCTGTGGTAGAGGCAAACCAGGGGAAGTCAGCAGTAGAGGAAGCATGTATTGTTGAATCATTTCTGTGGGTGCTCCATCACTGGAGGTTTTTAAAGAAAAGATTGGGCAGCTATTTGTCCAGAATGGTTATAGGGTATCCTGCTTGTGCAGGGGGTTGGATTAGAAGACCTCCAAGGTCGCTTCCAACTCTGTTATTCTGTTATTCATTCCCAAACCAACTCTCTGCCTCCTACAGTACTCAGAAAGAACAAAGCCCTGTAACTGAACTGAACTGCTCAACACTGTCCATATAACTGCTGGCCCTGCGCGACTCCCCCATCGCGCAGGCATGGCCCAACACGATTCCGAGGGCTGGCCTTAATGAAGGGGTTTGGAACCCCGAGAGGTGGCATTTAGCGGCAGCAGGGAGGGATCTAAGAAGGAGGAAACTATATGCCTTCTTAGAGGGGTGTTTTTCTAAATTTTTAGGGGGTTCGGGGTTGGCCCGAGGGGAACCAGGGGAGTCCTCTCGGAGGCCAAGGCCGGTCCCGTCTGGGGGGCGCGGAGTGGTAAGGGAGGAGACTGGGGGGCTGGCGGAGGGTGGTGTGATAGGTACGGTCAGTGGGAGGGGCAGGTATGGCGGGAGCAGAGGACCATATCGGGTTTTGGGAGCACGCACACGCTACTTACAAGCTTGTGGGTGCTCTGATCCTCAGAGCTCTGCTCGACCTCCAGGGACCTTAGATCCTCCGGCCCGGGTCCATCGGCTGATGTTATGCAACGCCAGGTCTGTGGTAAATAAGGCCCCCCTCATTCAAGAACTTATTCACGAGGGGGGAGCAGACCTGGCGGGTATCCCCGAGACCTGGTTGGGCATAGAAGGGGGAGTCCCCCTTGTTGATCTGTGCCCACCAGGTTTCCAAGCATTCCATCAGCCGAGGGCCCGGGGTAGGGGCGGGGGGGTGGCGGCCATTATAAGGGAGAGTATGTGTCCAAGGGAGACCACTGTGCCTCAGATAGACGGTGTTGAGTACCTCCTTGTGAAATGGGGGCAAGGGGTGCAAGTGGGCCTGTTGATAATATACCTGGCCCCCTGCTATGTGTCAATGGCCCTGCCTGAGCTAGCTGATGTGATAGCCGCGGTGGCGGTGGAGACCCCCAGACTTATAGTCATGGGGGATCTCAACCTGCCATCGGCGGGCGAAACGTCGGCGGTGGCTCGGGAGTTCCTGGCCTCCATGACGACCATGGACTTGACCCAATTAGTTCATGCACCCACTCACATAGGAGGTCACACACTGGATCTG
>NW_015387168.1:82050-159161 GCF_001527695.2 Protobothrops mucrosquamatus
GAGATCAGGGTGATCCCTGATCTCCCTTCCTTCCGCCGCGCCCTCAAGACATGGTTGTTCCAGCTTGCGGGACTGGCCTAAGGGATTTTAAAGGGGTTTTAATTACTTTTAATCAGATTAGTTTAAATATTTCTTTTTAATTAATTTTAAAGGTGTATTGTATTTTTGTATTTTATCTAATTGTTAGCCGCCCTGAGTCTACAAGGAGAAGGGCGGGATATAAATGTAAATAAATAAATAAAATAAATAAATAAATAAATATACAGCCATGATATCACAGTGGAGTTTGGACTGGACAAATATCCCATCTTCACCATCAATAGGATAAAAATAGTGAAAACTGACGGAAGCAAGATGCCCTGTGGAAATAAGATTAAACATCTGAATGATGATAACTGCAGATACCTGGGCATCCTTCAGGTTGACAACATCAAGCACATCAAGAAGGAAGTTAGAAGTGAATACATCATGAGATTGTAGACGACCTTCAAATTGAAACTCAGTGAAGGAATCACCATCAATGCAATGAACACCTGGGCAATTCCAGTCATTAGATACACAGCTGGAAGAGTGGATTAGATTCAAGCGGAAGTAAAAGCCCAGGATAGGAAGACCAGCAAAACAATGGCAATGAATCATGCCCTTCATCCTCGCAGCAACAATGACAAACTCTACCTACCAAGGAAAATAAGTGGGTGTGGTATATTGCAAATACACCTGACAGTTGAAAAAAAAAGCAGCATTAGAAGAATATCTGAAGGCTGGTGATGAAGATGTACTGAAGCTAGTATACCATGAAGGTTTATTGAATACCAAAGAGACCAAACTGGCCTATAAGACAAACTAAATAATGAGTAGAAAACAGACATGGCAAAGTGAAGTAAGACAAAAAGAAAGAAAGAAAGAAAGAAAGAAAGAAAGAAAGAAAGAAAGAAAGAAAGAAAGAAAGAAAGAAAGAAAGAAAGAAAGAAAGAGGGAGGGAGGGAGGGAGGGAGGGAGGGAGGGAGGAAGGAAGGAAGGAAGGAAGGAAGGAAGGAAGGAAGGAAGGAAGGAAGGAAGGAAGGAAGGAAGGAGGCAAAACAGATATCAATAAGGCCTGGCAATGGCTAAGAGCAGGAAAGTTGAAGAAAGAGACAGAGGAGCTAATTCTGGCTGCACAAGACCAAGCCTTAAGAACAGAAGCATACAAAGCCTTAAGAACAGAAGCATACAAAGTCAGAACCAAGAAAACAGCAACAGATAGCAAATGCCACCTCTGCAAAGAAGCTGAAGGAACAATGGACCACCTGGTTAGGTGCTGCAAGAAGATGGCACAGACTGACAACAGACAATGGCATGACAAAGTAGCAACAATGATGCATTGGAATATCTACAAAAAGTATCATTTGCCTGAAGTGGTGAGACCACAAAATAGACTAAGTAATAAAAAATGAAGAAGCTAAAGTTTTTAGAATTCAAACAGACAAGCATCTTCCATGTAACAACCCAGACTTAACAATTGTTGTTAAGAAAGACAAAAGAGTCTGGATAATGGACATTGCAAGATCTGGAGACAGCACAATAGAAGAGAAAGAACTGGAGAAAATCACAAATTACAAAGACCTGCAAATAAAAGTGGAATTACTGTACAGTAGCAAAAGAAAGCAAAGACAGTAGCAATGCTACAGGAAGTCCTTGACTTATGATCACAATTGAGCCCAACAGTTCTGTTGCTAAGCAAGACAGTTGTTAAGTGAGTTTGCCCCATTTTATGATTTTTCTTATTTTATTTATTTATTTATTAAATTTATATACCGCCCTATCTCCCTTACGGGACTCTTGCCACGGTTATTAAGTGAACCACTACAGTTGTTAAGTTAGTAACCTGGATGTTAAGTGAATCTGGCTTCCCCATTGACTTTGCTTGTTGGAAGGTCACAAAAAGTGATCACATGACCCCAGGACACTGCAACTGTCATAAATATGAACTGGTTGCCAAGTGTCTTAATTTTGATCACCTGACCTTAGAGATGCCACAATGGTCATAAGCATGAAAAATGGTCATCAGTCACTTTTCCCAGTGCCATTGTAACTTTGAATGGTCATTAAATGAACTGTTGTAAGTCGAGGACTACCTGTAATAGGCGCCTTCCATGCCATTCCAAAAACATATGGAGCTCCACTTGAACACCATTGGCATTGGTAGAATCACCATCATATTACTGCAAACAGCAGCTTTATGTGGAACAGCTTACATCCTGGGATACCTTTATAATAACAACATCTGCCTTTCCCAGGTCCTTGGGAAGGGCTCAATAGATGAACAAAAATGACAAATCCAATCTAAAATTTCTGGCTGGCTATGTGCCCACCTATAATAATTATTTAAACTTGTATACCGCCTAGGCAGTTCATGGCAAACAAATCACTGGAAAGATAAAAGATGGCAACCACGAAGAAAGAGGTCTCGTTTTCCCTCACTGAAGGGGTCTTCTAAAATAGCAGCAGAGGCAGAATGGGACAACAAACCGCAGTCAACTCATTGTGGCCAACTTGTCACATCGAATTCGCCATGTCCAACTTGCTGAGGCTAACTCACCATGGCCAACTTGCTGTAGGACAACTTGCTGCTGAGCAATTCAACAATTCAGTTTAATTATTTAATTTTAATATATATCCACATTTCATTCTGTCCCTCTTTTTGCATCCTTTCTTTAATGATTCTATTCCACCGTTTCTTTGATATTAGTGTAACTCTTATACTGCAGCAAGTTGTCCCACAGCGAGCTGGCTGTGGCAAGTTGGCTGTGGTGAGTTGATTGTGGTGTGTTGGCCATGGCAAATTGTCATAAACCCCAGCAGAAGGGGGACCATGCAGATCTCTTGGGGAACCTTATTTCAGAGGGCAGGCACTGCTACAAAAAAAAGGCATACTTCTAGGATCCTGAGAGATGTTATTGTTTAATCAAAGTAACCATGGAGGGCACCAGCTCTGCAGGATTGAATTAAGGGACTTAGACATCAAAAGCTTGGCAAGGGAGAGAGAAAGAAATACCCTTTAGAGATACTATATGGACTATGTTAAATCATAAATAGGTTAACTATAGTTATATAAACTACAGTTTGATGACTTCAGACAAGACATCAAACTACAAACCACTGTATGAAAATCATAAGCTGAGTCCAGGCACTATGTCAAAAACAGTTTAATCATCTGAAGTCTTAGTGTAATGTGTAGGGATACCAACTCTGAGCTGCAAAAATCCAGATGATTAGAGGCAAAAATAAATTATTATTGTTGTTGTTTTATTGTATTATTGTAAAACACAAGTAGTACATTATACTATTTGGGCACAGAGGTATTTAGACAGTATTAACATCCTAAAGTTCAGTTAAATCCTTAAAGAAGACATTTATATCAATATTAACTGTGGTTTCGAAAAAAAAGTGTTGAAAAGCATAACGTTCTTTCAGTTGTCATTCGAAGCTAAATGTGACATCCATAAACAACTGCACAATACTTCAAACTTTGTTATCCAATAAAGGTTTCTGTCTTAGCAAAAGCAATAGCACTTAGGCTTATATATTACTTCATCGTGCTTTACAGAACTCTCTGGGCAGTTTACAGAGTCAGCATATTGTACCCAACAATCTGGGTCCTCGTTTTACTGACTTTGGAAGGATGGAAGGCTGAGTCATCCTTGAGCTGGTCAGGATCAAACTCCAGTCTGTGGGCAGAGTTAGTCTGCAATACAGCATTCTAACCACTGCACCACCAGGGCTCTATTTCTCTTGTGATTTAATGGTCATCCGATTTCTGCAGCCCAGATCTAATAATTCTGGCACAGAATTTATTGTCTTGCTGGCTACATGCTGCTCATTCTTCCACCGGAAGAAGCTCAAGGCTACAAAAGCACAGCAATTGTTAGGGCCTTGGGAAGACTCTATTTGTCAAACAATAATACCACAAGCTTCCCTTAATCCCTGTGGAAATATTTCTATAGACCTTTGTGCCTTCCTATAGATTAACAGCGTATTTTCCCCACCATAAATCAGTATATTGGAAATCGTAAACAGGCAGTTCTCAAGGGAGCAGGAAAATAAGATAAACTGAGAGAGAGGTACTGTTTTTCTTTCTTTTTAGCTCCTTTCATGAATCACTTATATATAGCATCAGGAAACAGTTCTTTCAGGAAACTTCAGAAGCCAAGTTGTAAGTTCATGAAGTCAGCAGTATTGAAGGAGCAAAGGTTTATAGGTTCTTGCTGCATAGAAGGGAGTAATTCAATTGTCTTAACCTTTTATTTGCTTTTATTTCTACTTTCTAGTGGCCAGGAAGCTTTGGATGCAATAGCAGCCTCTCTTCTTTCACAATGAATTAATATTTTGGTTCAAAACCTGAGAACCAAGGTTTGTTTTCACGTGCCATATAAGCCTCATCAGTTATATACTACAAAGCTATGATATGATTTATATTGAGCTTGGCATGTTGTAGGTGCATACGGTTCTGTTTTGTTAACCTCCTTTAGGTTTTAGCATGTTGTGTGAACCAATCTCTGTAGTTTGACTGTTAATGCAGCCAATTTTTTTATCACTAGAGCTTTGCCACTTGATCAGAAGTTCTGAGATTTTTTTTTTAACTAACAAATTTTGAAAGCTGAAAAAACTTTCTGATCTAATCCAACATCTTCCTTTTGTACAGCAACCAGCAAGAGATGCTGGACACTGTACAGAACAGATTTTAAGTCCAGCAGAGGAAAACAGAGGCAGAGCCAATTCATCTGCACTCCAGAAAAGAATGAAAAGAGTTTTGAGAACTTTTTAAACTTTTATATAAATAAAAACTGTAACGCATGTTTTGCACTGAATCCCAATAACTGTATCTATCAAAGCGAGAGAGTGTATTTGTACAAAGAAGTCGAATTGTATTAATGTAGTATTCCAGAACTTAAATCCAGGCAGCCTAATTTGGTACTAGTCAAATTAAACCTATTTGCATTTTGAAATTTAAAAAAAAAAAAAAATCTCAGGGCAATAATAAAATCACAACAAAAACATTAAGTTGATGCCTGAGATGAATTAAAATCTCTCATAAATAAAAAAATACAGTTTTGTTTTGTAAAATGAAATACCCATCAACTTTTGAGGTGGAACATATTTTTGCATAATAAAGAATTGGGGGGGGGAGAGGGTGGAGGAGAAAGGGAGGCTGCTTTTCCCCCACAGTACAAGGGAATTTCCCAGAAGATGCTGTCACATGAAAATCAGCTAATGATCTTGGTGGAGACTTTTACAATTAAACATTCACCTTGAAATCAACTTAAATGCCATCACTCTGATTCTGGGATAATTGGGAGTAAATTATTAATATCTGCAGCATAAAAAATGAATGGCCATCAGAAAATCCGCATGTGAATGTGCTTTGTAACTTAGTGATTGCAAGCAAGAAGCATGGCGGGGGTTACATATAGTTAGCGTGACCTACCTGTAAAATCCTACTCAAATGTATGACACCTTAGGAGCCATCTAAGGGCCCCACTGGGTGGCTGAGCAGTCTCTGAGGCAAGGTGTCACACATTTCCCTGCAGAGTGAAGGGAAAGATGTCATCAGGGAATGATCTCTCTGTGCCTCTCATTTAACTGTGAGCATGTGACCTTGCAATTTCTCAAATGGGATGAGAATCCTCTTCTGCAATGAGAGTACTCTTTGTGAACATCCAGTATGGAGATGAGAGCCATTTGAGACACATTCTCTGCCAGTAACACTTTTTGACCACTGAGTACAGTGCTGTTTAGGAATAACAAAGTTGAAAGGGACCTTGAAGGTCTTCTAGTCCAACCCCCTACTCTGGCGGGACGCCCTATATACCATGTCAGACAAATGGTTGTCCAAATCTCTTCTTAAACACTTCCAGTGTTGGATCACACACAACTTCTGGAGGCAAGTGGTTCCACTGATTAATTGTTCTGACAGGAAATGTGTCCTTAGTTCTAGGTTGCTTCTCTCCTAGGAGGCACCCTGGTTTGACATATCCCTCTCTTTCATTCATTATTGTCCTTCTGCTCTCTCTCTCAGTCTAAACACTATGGGTACTATTTTTCCTTATCTGCATGCTTTCTGGGTGTTGGCAGTTGTAGTATTGGCATAATACTGGGGAAATGTGGCCACCAGCCGCCTGCTTTTCTCCTAAGCCTGCCTACCTGTTTCTGCTTTTTCCATGCTCACCTCTTCCTCAGCCTCCACAGGAGCCTCTCTTAGTTTATCCATCTCCTGCCCCAACTCCTTCTTCAGCACTTTCCTCTTTTTTTTGGCCTCCCTATACATTTTCCATGCCTGCATCTGGAAACTTTGTTTACTACTTTGCAGCAACTGCTGCCTCTCCAGAAAAACACACATTCCTGGACCTGGTTTGCTTATCTTTTGATGACAGCTGTCACCGCTACTGCTTCTGTCTCTTCTAGCCCCACACCAGCCTCCTCTTATAATAATAATAATAATCTTTATTGATTAGCCCTTGGGCCATATCAAAGTGCAAAGTTCCAACAACAAATCATTACCAAAGTCTAATAAAAGCAATTTAAAATAAAATTTGATAAAATACAGTTTAAAATGGAACTAGAATAAAATATGACTTAAGATGAAATTGGAGTAAAATACAGTCTAAAATGAAGTTAAAANAGAGTACAGTAATTTAAAATATAGATAAAATATGATAAAAATATATCTTGGAGTCACCCTTGCAATCTACCCCAATCAGTCCCACATATGTAGATCTCAGCCGAACCATTTTGTTTAAATATTGTGCTGTGTTAAATGTTATTTTCAAGTTCTGGCCGCACATAAGGTAAGTTGTTTTGATATGGGGATCCCAATGAGTCATTCGTTTGGTATATAGACCGAGGTACCTGTCTCTCATCCTCTTGTACAGGCAACAATCAAATAGTATGTGAGCCAGGTCTTCTACCTCTGCCGCTCCGCAAATGCAGAGACGCTCATTGTAAGGTATAGAATGGAATCTCCCATATCTGACCATTGTGTCAAGCTGTTCGAATCTCGCTCGCGTAAGGTGTTTTGGCAGTTGTAACTTCAAATAGCTGTCTACTTGAAAAGTACGCTTGTATTTACTCAGCCATTTCAAGCCTCCTCTTATACTTTTTCAGGCGTTGACCACTGATTCCAACTCCGGTTTCCTCCTCCCTTTTCTTCTCCTTGAAACACTAGGAAATGCCCATTCACTTGCTTGTAATAATAATGCATGGCAATGCAGTGCACTAAAAAAAAAAAAAAAACCCTGGAAGAAATGGGCTTTGATCAAAAGCATCACATTTCAGCTCCACCCAGGTGTCTGGATCCTAGGGCAATCCTCCATCATTATCCTTTAAAAAAAATCAAAAGAAATTAACACTAAAGATTAACTTTTCAAAGTGTTTTTCATTGCAAAGTCTGTTTATCAGGCCTTTTATGTTGTTTCAAATTGGCTGATGCTAAGTGAGTTACAACAGGCAAAAAACAGTCAACAGCATAAAAGTAATATAAAGAACTACACCATTGCGATTACATCTATTTTATGCCTACTGTGCTGTCTCTTACATTTAGAATAACGTTCCAGGCTCAGAATTCCTTTATTATGCCAAGACTCTTGGAAACAGCCAGGTCTTTACAAGCTCCCTAAACATCAGAGTAGGGCCCAAACTCACCCTCCATCCCTGATCAGGCTGTTCTAGAATCTATTCTAGAGGACAGACCTTCCAACAGAGAATCCTTGTTTCCATACCTTCTCCCAACAAAAGTAAGCAGGGATTCTCAATATGTCTTCCTTGGTGGCAGACAGATTTTACTTGAAATAAGTAGTCTCAAGAAGAATAAGATCCCATCCTACATAAGGTTTTATGTATAATAAGCAACTTCTTGAACTGCACATAGACTAAAACAGCCAGCCAATGGATCTTTCAAGATGATAATGATGGATCTGACCCATTAGCAAACAGGCATCTGCTTTCACCTCTAGTTGAAATTTTCATGATTATGAAAAACAGTCATATGTATTGTGAATTGCAATATTATGACTGAGAAGTAGCAAGGTCATTTCAGGAAATACCCAAACTGATGTACCATCTAAAGATGAGCACTTCCTGCTCTAGCTCTTCGTAAGTACAGGAACTTAAGCAGTTGGTTAATCTGCTCTTTCTGGGGAAGCCCCACCATCTAGAGGCCATTGTGGAACGGTTGTGTTGGGTTTGGATTAAGAGCCATTTCATCTTTCGTGAATTAAATCTCACCCTGTTTTACTCCATCCAGATCCTAACAACCTCTGGGCATTGTTTTCTGCATCGTTTTATTTTCAGCCAGCGGTGGAGATGTACAGTTAGATCTACACATGCAGATTACTCTTTATCATGTGCCAATGGATGACCATACCTGAATGCCCAAAGGCTTCTTCCCAAATGACCAAATGGAATTGCCCATTTAGGAAGGAAGAGAACCATTATGAAATGTTGAGCCTACTCCCAACCCTTGCAGTGATCTAGAAAGATATCATTATTATGGTGGGAAAGGCCAAAGTAGACTCAGCAAGACAAGGAGGATAGTACAGTATTCCCCTCTCTATCCAGGTTCATCACAAAAGCAAACAATGTTATTTCCATTCCATGTCTGGGCCTGGACCATAACTGAAAAGGTCCAGGTAATTTGCTTCTACTAGGGCACTTTGTAATGCCACTCCACAACCTTCTCAAAATCTTCCCCCCAATGTGGACGTTGGAGACTGGGCAATAGTTGACTAATACGGCCAGATCCAGAGGCAGTCTTTTAAAGAAGGATCATTCCAGCATTTTTCTTAAGGATGCTGGCATCCTTAAGGATGCCTCTCTCAGATCATCCCATTTTCTACTGTCTGCATTAACACCTTCCTCCTCTTCATGACAACTCATACCAGTCACCTGAAGTAGGAATCAGCTGGCAGAGCTTGCCTCACAAAAGTCCTAGTAGTAGCAGCAGCAGCAGCAGTAGTGGCTGTAGTAGTTGTAACCGAAGTAATAGCAGTAGTTTTGTTTTTCATTTGCCTGTAATACAGAATTGGACAACAAAATGACAGCATGTACCATCCACAGTTTGATATAATCACACACTGCACTCCAATTTAAAACCACAGCTTAAAATAGCCTTAAAAGCTATAGAACAAGAGAGTGTCCTGACCTATTTGGCACACAATTGACTTTATTTCATATTGAAGAGCTGAAGTCTAAAGCATAATGCAGGTATCCAACCTAGCTGGGAAATAGCCTGAAAACAAATCATTGCAAATTTGTTATTGTTTAGGAACATTTTTCACCAATTTTTTAAGTGGTTTCGAAACGTGCTTGAAAATGCTCAGAATCTGGGTACTTTCTGAACACCAGACCCAACTTCTCTGCTTAATTTCATATTTATTTATTTCATTTCCTTCGCTGTCTCTTTTTCATTGGATCCTACTCATTGCTTCCTGCCTCATCCAGTCTCTTATCTCAGCTACTCTTTCCCTTCAAACTTTTTGTTACAACCCAGCAGTTTCTCCAATCCATGGGGAGGATACAATCCTTAGAAGTTACAACTTGGCAGTGCTTTTGGAAGGCGAACTACACTATGCACTCCCTATAATTAACATGGTCATATTCCTGCACAAGTTGAACCAAGTCAAAGTGACCACATTATGACCATATGCCAATTGTGACCCAAGTCAGTGTAACAGTGTAAGCTAGTTACTTGAAAGGTCTGACTTAGTACATGTTCTTCATTACTAGGAGAAGACATAAGAGAGGTGGTTGAACCAAGGACAGGAAGATTCGAGACCAATCTTCTGTTACATGTGTGGATTGTGTTATAACTTCAAAGGATCTGTGAAGTCGAGGGAAATTCTGCAGTTCTCAAAAAAACTAGTCAAGGGTAGCAGGTGAGTTACATATCGGCCTATTGTTTTGACAGGGATTTTCTTTCTTTCCTGTTGAGCAGTAGTCACAAATTTATAGTGAGAATGAAAATTGGGAATTATGATTAGCAAAGGGCATGTTGTATTTTTTTGTTGTTGTACTGTTTTCACAAAACAGAATTTGGGAGAGAGGTTGTCTATGTTTATTTAAGTCACAACTGGGGGGACCATCCTAACACAAACATGAGATCAAGCCAAGATGGAATTTCATTCCTATGTCTGACATATTTAAATATTGGATTACAGGAATGTGTTCTACCTGGGTTTACTTCTGAAAGTGACTGTAGATCAGCCCTGCTATTGCATTAGGATGCATCAGGCCCTGCCTTGCTGGGATTGAATCTGCCTATCACATAAAAACCTTTTGTAGAGGTCTTCTCAGAGTCTTCCTTCTGTGTCAAGTGCATGTTATATAGACTAGGTCAGGGGTCTTCAAACTTGGCCTTTTTATGACTTGTGTACTTCAACTCCCAGAATTCCTCAGCCAAGCACGTTGGCTGAGGAATTTTGGGAGTTGAAGTCCACAAGTCATAAAAGGGCCAAGTTTGAAGACCCCTGGGCTAGTTAGTCAGTTTTTTTCTGTCATGGCCCACATGCTCTGGAATTCACTTCTCCTAGAGACTGGTACAACATATTCCCACTTATCATTACCCCAAGTGGTTAACACAACCCTGTGCCATCCTCCTCTTGATCCTAATTACTTAGAGCAATTTGTCTCAGGATGGGTCAAATAATGTTTTTAATGTAACTGCCTTATTACCTCCTAGCCAATCTTTAGACTGAAATGAGTTACACAACTTGCCAATAAATAAATGCATATAATCTCTACTGAGCCTATGGCTTAATTCACACTTTAAGTGTTAAGTCATAATGTGATTTGTTAGCATGTTGTGGGGTGGACCCAGCCAACCAAAGGCTGTGTAGCAAAAGAACAGTTAATGAATACCCTGAACCCAGACAAAACAGTGTTTACAGAAATTTGTGTCACAGCTACAACAATTTAAACCTCACTGGTTTTTTTCTTTTCATTATGGTTTTAAAATGGTGATTGAAAATGCTTTATGGATGTTTTATTTTTTATTTGTTTGATTTATGGCTTTAATGATTAGACAGGATGATCTATAAAAAAAGTATTATGATGTAACTTTAGACAGAGAGGTTAAAATATAATTTACTTATGAAGTAAATAATGAAGAAGCCATTTCTTTGTATCTTCTTTATCTTCTATTTTTCTTAAGCTTTTTTTCTTGCTTTCTCTTTTCTTTCTTTCTTTTTCTTTTCCTTACTGTATATTGGTTTGGATTAGTTTTTAAAGAAGTTTCAGTAAAAATCATGTATTTGTCTTGTTTTTGGCTTGGGTTAGGGAAGAAATTTGTACTCCTATAGAGAAAGGTGACTTCTGTGTTTCTCAGACATCTTTCGATCCATGGCTTGCTGCCTAATTGCTGAGGTCCTCATTTTCTTGCAAGCATCTTAGTCACAATATGGGTCATAAGAAAAGGCAGAATTCCAGAGAGTCACTTGGGAAATGAAGATCTAACCAACAATGCTGAGCACAGAGTTTTGGTCTGTTTATTTTTTTATTTTTTTTTACAGCCACCTGGCTCCTTGTTAGAAACATCCTCTAGGAAAAGCCTGAGAACAGCCAGTCCTTTCAAGAAAGAATTTTAAGGTTGGATTAACACAACATACTAAGCCATGCTTTAGTGATTAACTCATAACTGACTAGTTTTTCATAACATTACTAAGCCATGAATAAAGATACACAGTCTTAATGGCTACATTTGTGCCAACTTAAACCAAAACAAAATGGATTGCCTTTTGGTTTGGTGTGATGATGCATGAAAGCAGTCCAAGATTGCTTTTTAAGAGACACTGCTCACCCAGATCAAGAGTAGGCGAGTGGTAATCTCCAAATCACCCAACCTGGCAATGAATAATGGGAACTGCTGTCCACTTCCCAAGGATTTCATGTTGTCTACCTGTATCTTCACTTATACCTAACAATAGCAAAGAGACCTAGAATGGTGTCTTCCCTAAAACCTATTGAGAAGCTTGATTGAAAAATAAAAAAAATCTATTTGGTAGCCTATCGTCAGTTCAGAAGGATCGGCAGCAGATTTTACAAGGCAGCTCCTCTGAGCCTTTTGCCAATTACACCTGCCCACAGGATCAACATGTCCTCGCAATCTCTGTTTTCTGCCATGTCACTATGATATTGCTGTCATCTTATTCTCGGCCCATAAGTGAGCTAGGTGAAAGTTCTTAGCTTGTACCAGTGTTATAACAGCATTTCCTGTTCTTATTCTGGCACCTATCACACCAAGAAAAGGATTCACCCAGCACACATTAACAGGCAAATAGCAGTGTGCGTGGGGGTGGGGGTGTAAGTTTTAGAGGATAGTGCAAAGAATGAAAGGGGAGCGAGATAGGAGACTAACTGGATATTATTGTGGCTTTGTGAGTGTGCCTTTAAATCAGTCTCGACTGATTCCTGGCAATTTCATGGACAAGGCTATGAAGTTTTCTGGGCAAGGTTTTTCACAACCTGTTTGTTCTTACCTCTTTCCTGGTGTGAGAGAGAAGTGACTGGCCCAAGCTCCCTCAGTTGGCTTTGTACTTAAAGTATGGCTAGAACTCACAGTTTCCTAGTGAGTTGTAACCTGGTGCCTCATCCATTATACAAAAGCAGAGGAGATTAAAAACTCACTGGACAACTGGTTAGTCAATATCAGAGACCTTATTGACCCATACACTTGATGCTCTACCCCTGCCTCAATTTTATTAGAGCCCTGCAGATCTTCGATGGGGTGCTTTCCTTCAGTGAAAGCTGAAGAAATGCCTTTTCAAACTGCTTTTGGAAACAATGTGGTTCCCTCGTGTCTAAAAGCAAAACTTCCATGTTGCTTTGCATTACCTCATCCAACTACGTCTTTCAGCAATTTTAATATCCTGCAAAAAGGTTTGTGCACATGAACGTTTGCCTTTATTGGAAGTTCGGGAAGATGCTTGTGCATAGACACAACACATGTATAAATATTTCTCCTAGTGACTGCAAATGTTAGAGCAAGGCTGCAAAATGAGCAAAGCACAAGATGAGTTCTTTGCCCAGGTATAGTCCATATAAGTCTGAAACTCTGCAAATCCAGAAAGCTCCAATGTCTACTAGAGTCCAAAACATCTTTTAACCTCTTTGAAGCAATATGAAGTGTCCTAACTCGATTCAAAGCAATTTGAACCTTGTATTTAAAGGAATGGGGCAAGTCAAACAAAACCTCTTCAGATCAGCCCTGATGGTGATATAATTGTGTCCAGCATATACAGTTGACTAGGACTATATCCTGTGGTCCAGCCCAAACTGGAGAGTTTGGTCAATCCAGCCATGTGCTTCCAGTCTTTTGCACACGGAGTGTAGTGCTTATTCCTGGTGCATTGTCTGGGTCAACCGTGTGGGACCAGAACCAGATCTGACTTTCACGACCGCCAGAGCTGTTCATTACCCTATGGATTTGCAAGCAAAAAGACCGTGATACAGCCACAAGGTAAACCCTTATCTACAGTTGAACAGGGGAAAGGGGAAAAAGCTCGCTAGAAAAACTGTCAGAATGCTGCCTGCTTATTGCTTAAGACACTCCATAGCCAAAGGAGAAAGGAAGAGTTGTGCAAGAGAAGGAGAGTTAATAGCAGTTGAGGGTTGAGCCTCCAAGGACACTTGCTGATTGAAACACAACTGTTTGACCTATGTGATCCTTCCTGAGCAACCTTGGGCCCATTGGGATCAGATTGCATTTGTCCTGGGTTTTCACAGCACTTTATGGAGCACTTCAGACCAATTAGAGGGACTCTTATGCTAACATCCTTTCAAGCAGGACAAGGGGAACAAGGAAGGCACTGAATTATAATAGTCAAATAAGGAGTATGGGTAGTTTGTATTTCACTGTCTCATATTACATGAAGTCCTCTACAACCAGTCATTTAATGATCGAAGTTACAATGGACTTAAGAAAAATCTAGTTATGATCTATCCTGAAAGTTACGACTGCCCCTTGCTTCCCCTCCCCTCCCCCTGCAGTCATGTGATTGCATTTGAGGCACTTGGAAACCAATTTCGCACTTACAACTGGTTGCCAAGTGCCCTGCAATCATGTGATTGCCGTTGCAATTGTCTTCACAGGATTCCCCAGAAAGTCGATGGAGAAGTTGGCAGGGAAAGTTGCCACCTGCCAAAATATTTCCCGTGACTCCTACAGCAGGTTGGAGAAAGGAAGATCGGATCAGGAAGATCTGAGCTTCCTTCCTGAAGCCCACTGCTGGAGTTCCTTTCTGCCTGCCCTCCTTCGCTCTTTCGATCCATCTGCTTAACAACCCGTGTAGTCGCATAACGACTGCAACTGAGAGAGCCAGAATTGCAACTGTTAAGTGGTCACGTGGGCATCTCACTTAACATCCACAATGACCTACAACTGAAATTCTGGATTCAGTTGTGGTTGTAAGTTGAGGACTACCTGTACCTTTGTGTTAGAGAGAGAGTGTCCCAATCAGGAAGAGGGGGCAAATGGGGGATCAGCCTGGAATCGTTATATAGACACAAGAGGGCAAGATCTGACCCCCTTGAATTCTACTAAATCTTATGTAATCATTCCAGGGGCAAACTGCCAGTCTGGGAAGATTGCTGTAATATAGGTATTCAGCAATAAAATAGCTGGTTTATAGGTTACACCTGTGGATCTGATTGTATATGGGTGAAACTTGGTTTTTTTTTTATTTAAGAGGAAATAGTATTGTGTTCAATGAGTTGCTCATTCACCTTAAAGCTAGTGTGTGCGAGTGTGTGTTGTGCGCGCATGCATATACACACAACACACAAACATGATAGCTATACATATAGCTTGGTCTAGTGGTTAAGGCACCAGGCAAGAAAGCTGGAGCCTGTGAGTTCTAGTCCCATCTTAGCCACGAAAGCCAACTGAATGACCTAGAACCAGTCATTCTCAGTCCAACTCACCTCACAGGGTTGTTGTTGTTGTGGGGAAGCAGTATTGTGTGTGTTAGTCACCTTGGGTTATTTGTAAGAAGTGATAAAGGTGGGATTAAAATAAAATAAATAAACAATATAACATTATGGCTTGGTTCCCACAGCATGTTAAGACAGGATCAAACAAGCCACAGTATGTTTTATTGTGATGTAGAAATCTAAGGCTATGCTATCACATAATCTTAAACCAATGCATTTAAATCATAGTTTGTAATGCAAACTATAATGACTTGATTCACTTATGCTAAACCATAAAAGATTGTTCACCTCAAACAAACACGTCAGATTATAACTGGGATCTCACAAACTAAACCCTAGATTGAAAGCATGCAGCTGAATTTGTTGGGTTTATTTTTAATGAAGAAAATGCATAAATTCTCAGTTGGGACTTTTATAAATGGATTTAAGCAGGCCAACCATATCTGGATTGCAAAAATCTATTTGACCAGTAAATGGCAGCAAAATTATGCAGAAAACTCTAATCCTCTGCGACTGTCGTGTGGTTGTGCATATTTTTGCACCTCCATTAAATTGTAGGCTAGGGCCACATATTCTTGTTATTAGCTAAATTGACAAAATGTTACGCAAAACTTTTGTGTACTGATTTGCAATTAGCACAGTCTTAACTATAGAGGATTCTGGGAGTTGTAGTTCCAGTACACGTAGTCCTTGATTTATAACCATTCATTTAGTGACCGTTCAAAGTTACAATGGCACTGAAAAAAGTAACATATGACCATTTTCCACACTTACAACCGTTGCAGCATTCCCCATGGCCACATGATCAAAATTCAGATGCTTGGCAACTGCTTCATATTTATGATGGTTGCAGCGTCCCGGGGTCATGACATCACCTTTAACAACCATCTGACAAGCAAAAATCAATGGGGAAGACTCATTTAACAACCAGATTACTAACTTAACAAATGCAATGATTCACTTAACAACTATGGCAGGAAAAGTCGTAAAATGGGGCAAACTCTCTTAATAAATGTTTCGCTTAGCAAAATAAATTTTGGGCTCAATTGTGGTTATAACTTGAGGGCTATTTGTACATCTGAAAGATACTACATTGGGAAACAGTGATATAAAGAAAATGTAATGATTCTACTGAACAACACAAATTCACAATCCATAAAAGGGTGAAACTGGGGGAAAAATACCACACAATAGGAAAAAAATGTTGTAACAAAAGTAAAGCTGTTTTTAATAACAGATATGTGCACCTTTTGCAAACTATAGATAAGAATCTCACTCTTTGTATAAAACAGGAGAAGGCCAGCTATTGCCTAAATGTTCAGGATAAATCAGGCAGAACAATGCCTGATATATAGCTTGATGACAAAGAATGTGACACAAAAAGATTTTTATTATACAACATGTTGACAGGAACTGTCTAAATTTAATCACCAGCAGACACCGCAATCAGAGGACTTCATTTCAAAACATATTTGACAATCAATTTCTACTCTTCCATACTGTTGATTTGCAGGCTCTCAGCAACCTAGCTTTCAGCAAGTGATGTCAGGTTTCCAGTTTAACAACATCTGGTTCCCCATCCCTGCTCCCCCACCCCAAAAAAAGATAATTCAATAGTAATGTGTCCAAAACCATTATGCATTGTACTGGTCTTAATGACAGCACAAGTTTTAATGTTCATAATCACATTTCACTGTCCCTTCAATATGTTCTAAGAAGATTATTGCAAATAATACTTTGGGGCCTCTAAACTAACTGACTTTTTTTCCTTTATGCACTTATAAATTCAACTGAACTGGACAATTTTCAGGATTAGGGGAGGAAATCCAGTTCCAAATTTTCCAGAAATTCGCCATCCTAAGCCCTAACTGGACAAAAACTGTGAAAAGCCTCAAGTTGTCAAAAGGAAACGAGAAAAGTTGGTTTCAGGGACTATTCAGTTAAATGTATCCCATCCAAGAGAATGAATTGGAATAACTTTGTTTATTAAAAATGCAGAGGTTACATGTAGCTTCTGAGCAGAGAGGAAAGTATTTTCTAAAATTCATTTTCTAAGCCCCTTATCCTATTTCACTGCATGATTTATGAATTGCATTTAAGTCATAGGAAAAACTGACTCTAGTGAGTATATTTTAATCTGCCCACAATCTGCCCACAATTTCCCTATCCCAATAATTAGCAATTCTTTGTCCCAGCCAGGGCCTCCAAACTTAAAATCTTTTTGAGAGAACAAGTCTTCTTATCTAATTCAATAGGAGTAGCTCCCATGGGAATGCCACAAACAGGACAAGAAGGCAATTACACAATCCTGTTTATCTTTCCTATAAATGCCCATTATTTAGCTTATATAGGTATTGAGGCCATGTGTTCTTTGTTTCACCATCCTTTTAAACCAACATGACTGGTCATTGCTACAGCTTGTGATCTCAAATTCTATAGTTAAATTATTGTGGATTGTATGAAGAGATGCTTCTGCTTTGTCCTGATTTTTGTCAGGCCCAAGGAATGAAGAAGGACACAAGGAGTTGCCTTTAAGTAGCTTCTTTATTGTTGCTTGCCTGTAGACAGGAATTTTGCCAGATTAAAGCACTTACCCGCATAACACTAGATCAGGGGTAGGCAACCTTGGTTATTTTATGACTCGTGGACTTCAACTCCCAGAATTCCTGAACTCAGGAATTCTGGGAGTTGTAGTTCACGAGTCATAAAAGAGCCAAGGTTGCCTACCCCTGCACTAGATATATCCACCCTGGATCTACCAGGGTCTGCCTTTGCTCTCTTTCTGCATACCAAAGAATCCAAGCTTCTTTGTCTCTTTGCTTGCTGGGAAAGAGCCCCTTCATCCTGCAACTCTGGCTCACATTCCACCACAATTGTCCCACTATCACACAGCTTCATTGGATGATTCTCAATGAGCAGGTGGCAGCCATGGCCAGGAGGTCCTCTACACAACTGCATTAGTAAGTCGATGGTGCCAATTCTTGGATCAGGAAGCCCTGACTCATGCCTTCATCATTCCTCAGTTGAACTGAGCTTTACCTGGGACTGTCCTTGAAGATTATTCAGAAGCTGCAACTCATCCACGGTGGGTAGTTATGGATATAACTCAGGATGCTCATGTGACACATCAACTATGCAGGCTGAACTAGTTCCTAGTTGCAATCCAAGTGGAATGGTCATCACTACTAAAGCCCTTTATGGATCATGATCAGGTTATTTGCAAAAACTACCTCTGTGTTTCTGTCTGTCCCATATATTGCAATATAGTGGGCTTTGACTAAAGACACAAACATGTTATTGATTTTTTTAAAAACATGGTAACCTGTTTTTATGGTATGTATACCACCCAGAGTTATATTTTTGGGAACTGGGTAGCCATAACTCTTTAAATATACAAATAATTGTATTACAAAATAGAGTAATATGCTCTCTTACTTTGTACTTTATTTCATAGCATGCTTATTTTTATACACTTTTCCTATCCACCACCCCCAATATATTTTTCTGACCTAAAAAGCTCCAGACATTGTAATATTTTGTTTTTCATTAGAATGTTGCTCTTGATCATTTAGTTTTACTTTCCCTTCTCCCTCTTTACCTCCATAATATTTTTTCAGAGGTATGGTAAATTAAAACTACACATAGTATGCCAAGTGAAATCAGATTTATAATCTTAACCTGGATTATAAAATCCCACTTGAATTTTGGATCTTGTACGTACAGCATTCTTGCTGTACAAGATCCAAAATTCACACTGGATTTTATAATCTAGAGCAGGGGTAGGCAACCTTGGCTCTTTTATGACTCGTGGACTTCAACTCCCAGAATTCCTGAGCCAGCATGGCTCAGCTTGGAAACCTCTCCCTTTCCCCTCAGCATGTCTGGCTCAGGAATTCTGGGAGTTGAAGTCCACAAGTCATAAAAGCCAAGGTTGCCTACCCCTGATCTAGAGGTTACCAAACTACTTATCCCAGCATTCCAAACCTCTTCCCTTTTTATTTATTTATTTTCTATCTCTCCTTTATTATTTTTCCAAATAACTCAAGTGGCGAACGTATCCCATTTTCACCACAACCACTCACCTGTGAGGTGAGTTGGACTGAGAGAGAGTGACTGGCCCAAAGCGACCCAGCTGGCTTTCATGGCTAAGGTTGAACTTGAACTCATGTTCTCTTGCTTCCTAGCCTGGTGCCTCAGCCACTGGAGCAAACTGGCTTTTGGCCAGAGTTTCTGAGAATAAAGAAAAGGATCTGCACTGAAAAGCAGTATAACATGGACAAGCACATGCACATAACGCCGCGATTTTGTCGAACAACAGAACAAAAAATGGCACTGAGCATGGGGTTCAGCTTTTGTACTTTCCTTCCTAAAGCAAGTGCTCAGTCTTGGCACATACAAATCAGTGGTGTTTAATTAAAATCTCAGAAATGTGAATAAATGATTAGTTACCTTTCAGCACCCATGATTACAACTCGCTTATGGCCGGCCTCCACCAGTCATAAGAAAAATATAAGTCAAAAGAAGTCAAAAGAAAAATACACAGATCATTTAAATGTATAATTTAACATTTATGAACTACCTTGGCAACTCTTTCCTTTAAAAAAAATGGCATAATTTTGATTAAGGGTAATATATTCATTTTTACATGTATCTTACAGTGCTAAGAAAACATACAAATAAAAGATGTTTTGCTGCTTTTCCATAGAATTCATCATCTACCAAGCTATTTCTACACATTGTTTTTTTTTCACTTATTCCAATTGTAAACCATCACATAGACGATTTCTTTTGTTTTTCAATTTTACGTTTAGAAAATCAATTTATTCTCTTGTAACATTAAAGCCACATCACTTTTGTAGCAGCTTGAGGACCTTGCTCCAGGTCACCCACCCACTGCCAACATCATTACTGCATGCGATGAAATTGTGCGTGTGTTTTACAAATTGCAAAATTTTGATGTGTAATATATATATATATAGTAATTCTTTCCCCATTGCTGCAGTTTTAGGAGTTCATTTTTTAAAACTCTTAAAATGTAATACGTATTTAGTGTAATTTAGTGACCATGTGTTGTACGGTACAGTCATAGTGACGAATGTGTTCAAACAGTAAGAGTTTAAAAAATAAAAAAGCAAACACAACAAGTTGTCATCTTGTTCAAATGTTCTTTAATTTGAAAGCCTGTGTAATCTCACCCTATAAGGTTGATGAGAAAGTAAATCTACATAAAGCTATTAAACAGTAAGCCCAAAGAAACTGCAATGTTTGATTTCTGCTTTGTTCAATTGATTTTGTATCTGAAACTGCTCCTATCCTTCTGTGCTGGAATGCCCATCTAAACTACCTTTTTAGGAATGGTGGTAATTAATTTAATTTGGGATATGGTTTTCTGTCACCAAGAAAACCACATGAATGTGTTGAATAAGGGCAAATTTGAACCTGTTTAGTAATAAAAGATACAGTAATCATATGGAAGCTCTCCAAATGTTGCCGAATTACAATTGCTAGCATCTCTTGCCATTAGTCATGGTGAGGGCAAAGGTTCCCAATTTTTACCTTACTGTAAACCCTAAGTACATCCAGTTAGGAGTAAAATCCAGTAAACATAATTTTCTTTCAAGTGGAAATAAGTATGATTATTTTGTAATAACGCAATTACTGCTCGGCATTCCTCCATTTTTTTTCTTTTCTTTTCCCTCATTCTGCAAGTGTTTATGTTTTTGATTTGAGAATTTTGTTTTTAGAAGCTGTTCCATAGAGAAAATATTATTGCAACTAGTACTGCATGTGTGTTTTTTTTCCCTCCAGGCAAAATCCCCAAATCAGTCAAATTTAACTTACTGTTGATCAACGGCTTTTCCTGGAAAATGAACATGCATACTCAGTTCATGCATCCATAAAATATTCTTTAAATACAGGTTGTTTTGTGCGGGGCCCCCAAACCCTACTTTGGTTTCACTCTGCAGTGTTTATTTTTGTGCGTGTAGGGGTGGATGGGGATTGAATCTAGAGAGATTAGAAGGTGGAATACACACATCTTTAAATAACTGTCAATAACAGCTATCAGCACATAAATTGACTCATTTGAATGTGTGAAAACAAACTGTAAGAAATGAGTCACCACCAATCTGTGCCTTTCATCCCAGCAAATATGATCCCCTTTCAAGCCCAAATGAGAGCCTTTAAAAAGAAACAGTGATCCTTGGTGACTGTGTATCTCTGAGCCCACCTTGCATTCTCTGTGTAAAAATTAGTGGAAGGGAGTCATTTAACCACCCACGTCATCCTATGAATCTATAGATTTAATTTTGCTATTCCTTTCGATAATCTATTAAAGCCAGCCAGAATTATTTTAGCAGATAAGAAAGTCAGGTTTATCACAAAAAGCTAAGAAGGGTCAGGCTTCATCAATTCATGGATAGAATACCACCAGAAAATTTCAGAGATGTAAACTGTGCTAGAAAATATCAAAAACAACCCCAAACAAGTCAGTAACAAACTAGGTTCTTATTATTCACCAAGAAAATGGGATACTTGTGTCCATGAAATTAGCAGAAGTTAAATTTGAGAATTTTTTCTTTTCCTTTTCTAGTTATTAATACTCAGTCCTATACATTTTCCCAATTTGCCTTTATTTATCAAGCTGTATGCCTTCCCAATATCTGTAGTGACCTAGGCAACTGATCAGAAGTGAATTCAGCCAAATTAAATAATACATATATCCAGGTTTTTGTTTAGTGACTTGATATTATTTCTTTTATCAGAGAAGCTTCCTTGACTATCCCGGACTTGTTTAGCTTTAACAGCATGCAAATAAATGGTTCCATAACAGAACTATTCTCATCCCGTCTTACTTCAATCCTTCCCTGTCTGAAGAAAAAGCCTGTTGTTTCAAAAGGGACATTGATAAGTTTATTGACATTATTGCCACTGTATTGCCTTTCATATTTACGATAGGGCTTAAAGGCGTAAACTTTTAAGGGCTGACCCCATGCCCTGATGAAACTACTTTCTGAAGCCTACACGGTACACCTGCTGAAATATTGTTTTGGCAGCCATGGCGGCTGGCAGACAAGAGATCAGAAACAGATTCCAAACCACATTCTCTAAACCATCACACTGTTGATATATGTGTACCTGTCACTTGATGGCTGCAACATCATGTCTTTTAGTAATACTAGTAACAATTGCACAGACTGCAACTTCCCTGTGTTTCCCTGGAAAATTAAAGCCCAACACACTTCCTGCAGGTGTGTTGTTCTAATATGTTCTCTTCACTGCAGCATTCAATGTAAGCAGAGTTTGTAGATCTCCAATACAGAACCTTTCAATAGACCTGATGCATATATAAAGTGTAATAAAAATGAGGTTTGTATGCTTGTCTAAAAACATTGTTTCATCCTGGTTCTTATTTCAGTTTCAATCAAGCTTCTTTTTGCCCTTAGCATGTTTCTCGGTGTGTTCAAGAATATTAATTATGGGTAACTTTCCTCAACTTCTTGTCCACTTCTAATATGTTACTTCTGGATTTGGGGAGTTCTGATACAATTTGGAACCCACATTAAGCTATTAACTTCCGTTATTCCCAGAGAACACTACCATTATAGGATGGTGGGAATATAATTGTTAAATGTCAGATTGTGAAAGATATTTCCAATGCCTTCCTTCTTCCTTCTCTAGTATTTATTCAGACATAGGTACCTTTGTATGCCACCTACTCCACAGATTCCTCTCTAATTTACATTGAATATCTAAACCATAAAGACACAACCATATTCACACATTTACAACTCTACACCCTGCACCAGCAGTTGCCTCAGTTAAACAGCACTTTTGCCTGAAAACCTCACTGCGATCCTAAGCATTAGCAGAGAAAGGGGTGGGGAGGGGTGGGTATCCAGATCGACGCGGCTGCTTCCGTCTGTTCTCCGCTACTATTGCCCCATTCAGGGTATTGCTGCTCTCAAGATGTCTCACGTTGTCTTTTGCCAGCCTTCTCGCTGCTTCACTTAGCTAGTCAGATGTGCCAACCTGCTATATTGCAAAGAAGGTGTGTGTGTGGGGGGGGGGGAAGCGATGAAGCGCACGGTCAAGTCCGTGTTTTGCTTAGTCAGGGGTGGAACAAGGGAAGGTTTGGACCGATGGCGCGGAGGAATCTCGCATTTCCTTGGAGAGTGTGGCTCAGGGACGAATCAGCAGAGGTAGGGCTTGGGAGATTTTGTCTTATCAGGAGGCAGATCCTGCAAAGTAACTGAGATTGCGTTAAAAAAAAAAACACCAACCAAAGCACATGCAAGCTCAGAACATTTCATTTACAATTGCAAAGCCACCCGGTATGCGGCGACTCAGAGTAAGCCTCTCTGATTGCAGCGAGGCTTACTCTTAGGTAAATAGGTCAAGAAGCAAAGCAGGTGTGAAGACTTGGGGGCTGGAGCTCGGCGCGTCCGCGGCTTTCTCTCGGCGCTCGTCGTCTTTGTGAGGGCATCCGCTCAGCCCGGCTCTCTCAGGGCGCCGAGCGCGCGCGTGTGCGGTGCCCCCCCGCCCGCGCGCGCGCTTATCTCGCAGGGAGGGAGGAGGCGGGCATCCTGAGCAGCCAATCGCAGCGCCGTTCGCGGGGAAGGAGGGAGGGTGCGAGCGCCCTGGGTGGGAAAGCCCGCAGACCGGACGGGCGAAGGGAAGAGCGAGCAAAGGTAGATTATTATCGAGCGCGGCTGGGTGAGCGCCATCGATTCCCGGGACGACGGAGCCGGCATGGAACCGAACAGTCCCCGTAAGATCCAATTTACGGTCCCGTTGCTGGAGCCTCATCTCGACCCGGAGGCAGCAGAGCAGGTTGGTAGCAACGTCGGGAGCGCCTACTTTTTTTGGGGGGGGGGTGAGAGAATATATCCTCCCTTTACCCCAATGGCAAGTTGAATGGAAAGTAAAACCTCAGCCCGAATGGTTAATCTGGACTCGGATCTCTTTTTCTAGATAGGCTTTCTAATCTCGGGGCATCATCCTGAAGTAGTCGTGTAACGCCCGGTTCCCCCTAAGCACGCATTTTCCTACATATTTCAATGAGATACATTGTTAGGGAAGCGTGCTAAGGACAGATGCCGGGCACATGCGGAACACCATCTCCCCATTCCTCAGAACTATTGTATCACCAGATTTAAAGTATCTGCATTCCTAGCGTGTGTGATCTCTGGTGGATTTCCAGAACCTCAGTTTTCGTTTTAGCACGTGAATTGTCTCCAAATCTGCTAGTTTCCCCCAGAAAGACCCGCTTAACAGAATCTGCTACAATAGCCTCTTTCTCATCGTGTTCCCCAACTATTAGCTTAGAAAACATTGGAGGTGACATTGCCATCTTGGTTAGGATCAGTGATTGAGAGCCAGGCTTAAGCTCTGCCTGTGATGGGACCTTCTTTTGGTAGGGGTCTTTCTCCAACTGCAGTCTTCCCTGACATTTTATCTAGGTTAACCATTTTCTCCCTATTTTGATGCTCACTTTCCTTACATTCACCCAAAGGCCCAAGAAGGCAACGTGACAGATTTCACCTGGTTCAGTTAACTCATTCTCCGGATTCACACAATAATCAGTTAACTAACTCAACCACTCCTTAAGATTAACCAAAGTTCAACGGTAGGCTTGTGACCTGGTTAAAGACAAAGCTGGGCAAAATGGATTAGAATCACAGATCGCTTGGGACCCCTGTATGTTGGTACAGGTATACTGTGGAAAATTGGAGCTCAGTTTGGAGAGACAATCTTGCCTTGATATATTATCGTAGGATGCTTTGCCAGCACTGTAAGCAGGGAATAGCTAGCCAGAGGAGTGTCTTCTAGGTGGCAGGAGGAAGGGAGACTGTGACATGTTATAGGGTTGGGGCTGTCAAATGCAGCAGGCTGCTTACATTTGATCAGAAGAATTCAATCGGAGCTTACATGTTCTGTGATTGTAGCCAAATTCTCCTCTTCTACACAGTTATTGCAAGTATTCAGAATTCTGAGCTCCCATTGTTTCTGGCCCAGAACTGTCGCTGTTTTTTTTTTTTAATTCATTTGACCTCTTGCTTTCCCCGGCTCTTCCTCTACTACTTTCCATAGTACCATCCTCTGGGAAGAGAGAAAATGATCTGTGCCCATGTCCCTGCTGTGAGGAGCTTCCCCTGCAGATGAAGCTGCTGCTTGTAAATCCAGGCTGCCTTTTTTTTCTGATTTACTGATAGTCTTGTCTCCTGTTGGAAGCTCTTTAAAAGGGAACAGAGTAGTCTTCCTTAATCCCCTTTTCACTCCCTTTTCATTATGCTACATATTGATTGTTTTATATTTGTTTAATTTCATTATTAGATTCTAATGAGCTTGATTCTGTTACTTGTACTTAGCTTCAAAATGGATACACAGGAAGCCATATGGGAATAGTTGGGGAAAAAATAACCTTGACTCCCTCCAGTGGTATTGAATTAACACCTCTATAATCTGCAGCCTTCCCTGTTCTCCTGCCCTGCCCTCCAGCCCTTGGGACAAAGAGTAAAGTTATTTTTTTTTCCAACTGCAGTCTTTTTCTTTTAGCTCACTGATTCACTTCAGTGGATAGAACTTGCTATCCTATGCTTGGCATGTGCCTTCTCTGAGCAACAGTGACCTGTATGGATTAGGTCATCTTTAGGAACCGCAATCTGTTTTGGACCTCCACATCCCTTTAAGCAACAGCAGGAAGGCAGCAAAACCAAATTGCTCAGGATAGCTTGAGCCTGCATTTGGAACAGGACTCATGCTGTTGCTGGTATATTCGTTCTGTCTTCTAAGCTTTAAAAAAAAAGGAGTTAAAGTCTCCTTTGAGTTGAGCTTGACTTTTTATAACCTCATCAATACGTCCATGCCATTTTCTTCATAACTCTATGGAAATTATTTGCCACTACCTTCTTCTGGCATATAGCCTGCAGCTTTGGATTTCCTGCATAGGAACTGATGATGGAGAGTCAGCTGTGGCAGGTTTCTCCATCTTTTCACTTCACCAGCTTTCCTGCACAAGCAGTCACTGTCAACAAGGGTTAGCTCAGAGACTGTTTCTTTCTGGGAAGTATCCCTGAGGAGAGTTTTTGAGAGAAGCTCATAAAAGCTGACCTTTAGAACAAAAGAGACTAAAATCTCCTCAGTGCTTTCATCTACAGGTAGACCTACAAGAAATCAAAGTCCTAAGCCTTTAGATGCCATTTTTCGACCTGAAGAAATCAAGACTGCCCTGGCAAAGGGGCATTGCTTCTTTAATCAGAGAACAGAAAATTCTAAATTTTATCCTTACGTTTGAGTACGGTTAAAAGAGTTGGATGTTGGGAGTTGTATTTCAAGAAAATCTGAATGGCCTTCTCTCTAGTGTAGACAGTCCTGGGCTTGGACATCTGACTTGGCCAAACCCAGGTTCAAATGATTCTACCACTTTGCCAAAACTTTCCTCCTCCCCAGGTTACCTTTTTTCCCCCCCTGAGTGAACATCTTGCTCTTCTGGGTCACCATGATTCCTTACTGGCCCCCCAGCCTGCAGTTGCCTGATTGAAGATCTCCCGGTGGGAATTAAAAGACATACCTTTCCAGAGGTGTGGTGATCTGGCTAAGGTGGACTGGTTTAGCTTTGGATGACATCAAGGATAGTGATGGAAATGAAGAATTGGTTTAGACATCCTTAAACATTCTGGTTACTTGGAGCTTGGTGATTCATAGCTGCAAATATGTGAATTGATTATACAGTATTGAGAAACTTTGGGCCTCCAATGAGACATGTTTTATATTAGATGTAGGCAAGAGGCACGATCTTCAGAGGTAACTGTGGGGTGAGAAGAGACAAGTATTAACCTGGCCAAGAATAATGCACAGGTTTGAACATAATTGGAGTCTAGGGATGGAGGGTGAGAGGGAGGGGAGAGAGAGAGAGAGAGAGACGGTCTACTTTAAGGTTACAAACTCAGTAGAATAGAATAGAATAGAATAGAATAGAATAGAATAGAATAGAATAGAATAGAATAGGAGTTGGAAGGGACCTTGGAGGTCTTCTAGTCCAACCCCCTGCTTAGGCAGGAAACCCTATATCATTTCAGACAGATGGTTGTCCAATCTCTTCTTTAAAAACTTCCAGTGTTGGAGCATTCACAACTTCTGGAGGCAAGTTATTTCACTGATTAATTGTTCTAACTGTCAGGAAATGTCTTCTTAGTTCTAGGTTGCTTCTCTCCTTGATTAGTTTCCATCCGTTGCTTCTTGGCCTGCCCTCAGGTGCTTTGGAGAATAGGTTGACTCCCTCTTCTTTGTGGTAACCTCTGAGATATTGGAACACTGCTATCATGTCACCCATAGACTTCTTTTGATTAAGTTAGACATACCCACTTGCAGCACCTGCTATTTATATGTTTTAGTCTCTAGTCCTCTGATCATCTTTGTTGCTCTTCTCTGCACTCTTCCTACTAGAGTCTCAACATCTTTTTTACATCATGGTGACCAAAACTGAATGCAGTATTCCAAGCAATGAATGGAAAATGTAATGTGGCTATAATTAGAGGGAGAAATAGGGTTATAAATTTCATGATCCCCCATCCCTACCCCACCAATTACCCAAAGCACAAGAAGAGCCTCTCTTTCTGTCTGTGATTGTTATTGATCTGCTAGCCACATTTCACAGGGTATGCTGGATCTTGCTTTTTTGCCTTTTATTTCCTGGAATTGAACTAGCTTTCTCGATTTGCCTCTTTCTATGGAATAGCACGGGTGGTCTTGATTTTAAGCAGGTGAAGTATGTAGTGTTTTAGTTGTCATTGCTTGTCACCGAGCCAGCTGAACTACCATAACTTCAATATTGTGGCTTTGTAGAAGTTCCTTCCAAGTGGTATTGAACTTGTCTGCAACCTGGGTATATATTAAGGTGTTACAGAAAGTCAGCAATATTTTGAAAAATTGGAAAAAGGGATGCTGAGTGAATCAACTTTGATGGATTCCTTAGAATAAACAAATGCATTGTTTGTTTTGAATGTCATCAGCTTCAAGCAATTCAGCTAGGGATCCTTCCCTTCTTTTTCTTGACACTTTTTATTAAGAGATTTCAGGAATTGAACCCAAATGTTTCTGGAATTGAGATTAGCGTTCTACCAGACTTTCAGGGGGAGCATGTCAAGCTACAATGACCATGGCAAAAACTGAAGAAGCAGTGAGTTAACCAGTTCTTCAGAACCTTTCCAGATAAGGAGAGGACAGAAGACCACCCACATATATTCCAGAAGGCTGTTTCTTGTAAGGAAAGTGCAGGATATGGTTTCCCCAGGTTTGAGCCCATTGTAGCTTGACAATGTAGCTTGATGAAGAGATTTGTCAAACTCATGAACATGACAGAGCCTTTTAAAAGACACAAAGTTTGCTAACCCTAATTTCTCATCACTTTTGGAAATTGTTTATTTATCTATTTTAAACTATTAGAGAACTTCAGAACAACAAGCTTGAAAAGCCATCTAATAAATCTATCTTATTTCTGAACAAAGGAAAAATTAACTATAAGTTTAGGAACTTAAAGAATTTGAAAAAAAATGGCAAAAAGCTAAATAAGATTTTAAACTAAGAAAATTATAAACAAGTTAAGGTTCCAAACAAATTTGAAACACTGAAACTTTTAATATAAAATTTTGGAACTAACTATGTGAAATAAAGAAGTTTTTCCTGGTAACCAAAATAAATTTTGTCTACTCTAAGTCACAACACAAATTATAGACTTCATCACTTAAATTGGACACTAGCAGGGACTAAAGATATCAGGTAAAAAGAAAAGTGTAAACCTATTTTTGGTTTTGATCAGTGTTGGAATTTACAAAATGACACAACACATTATAATATTTGAAATATTAAAAAATGGGACCAGAAATTGGTAACCTACAAAATCAATATCAGTAAAAAGGTCTGTTTCCATGGATAGACTAGATAGAAGTTAATGAAGGAATGACAAATATGAAACAAATCTTGCTTGATGCAGAAATATTAGAATCAAAAATATTACGTAGATTTTAAAAAGTGTGGAATATATGACAGAAGTCATTCAAAATGGAAATGCAAGTGATAGGTCTGGATAAGGATTTTTTATTGGATGAACAAAGGAAATTGACTCAAGTTTTAAAACTTGAGGGGAAAGGATGATGACCTTGATAATGTCTTTTTATTGGATTTACAAAGGAGGCATGTTAAAAGCCTCCATCAAAAAAATCTATGGGATGGAACAAAGAAGAATTGAAGAAAGAACATATCCCATGATAATATTTGAATAAAGATTAAGATTTTTTCAGAAATAAAAGGAAGAAATATAAAGTTGGTTTATTTGATCAAAGTTAAAATAAGACATGATTTTATAAATTCTGGCAACCCTTTATGGACTTTTTGCTAACACCAGGATTGAAAAATTGATGTCTTATGGATTTCTTTATCAACAAGAAATAGGTTATGACAGACCTGGGCATTTTACAGCCCATGGGCAACATCTGGCTCTCAGGCCATCCGACTCCGGGCCACAACATTGGTGACATCAGTGCTTAGGTGTTGGCAGCATCAGGGGCAGGGGATTGGTGAAGAGGGTGGGCTGGCATCCCTAGAGGAGGTGACACCAGTGCAGGGTTGGTGTCAGGGGCAGGGCAACAGCGGCAGCCCTCCACAACAGTCCCAGTTTGTCATGTGACTCCTTGGTAAAATTAATTGCCCACCCCTGGGTAATGGGATGAATAGATATCCTTATCCAGGCCTGTGACTTGTATATAAACCGTGGTGGCACAGTGGTTAGAATGCAGAATTGTAGGCTAAGTCTGCATTCCACTGCCAGGAGTTTGGTCCTGGCCAGCTCAAGGTTGAATCAGCCTTCCATCCTGGTAAAATAAGGACCCAGATTGTTGGGGGGCAATATGCAATATGCTGACTCTGAAAATCACTAAAAGTACTATGAAGCGGTATTTAAATATAAGTGCTATTGCTATTGTTGTCTGTAACTTTAAAGAGAGTGTGAAGAGCTACAGAATTTATTTATACAAGTTGTGATGAAGATTGGAAGTCGCTGCTTTATATATATTTTTCTTTATCTTACTCTTTTCCTTTTTGTTTCGTTTTTTCCGTTTTTCTTCTTTGTACTTTATATTCTCTTTTTATGGTCCTACCTTGAATTGACTTTAGGCAATATACAAAACTAGATAAACAACAAGATGGCACATAATAATGTAACCATACAAAACCATTGTCACTACATTCCCTAAATCTAGACTCATTTCCGATTTGTAGGAAAGACATGCAAACCTAGTTGATATTATTGTTCCTTGAAAGCTCTTTGAAATAGCTTGTAAATAAGTATTTACAAGCTTCTTGTAAAGTGTGCAGCTTGGAATCAGACTGTTCATAAGAGAAGGTTCTCACAGACAATACTGATTTCCAAGTTCTCATCTGCTGAATTTCCCAATAGGTGGGACATCCTAATATAATATTTTGGATAGCATAGATTGGTTGTTCGATTCTGCTTGGAGCAGGTGGTCTCCAAGTTATTTGATCTTTATTATTGGCAGTTTCCAGGCATCTGAGCTAATGCAAAGACCCTGCATAAAAGTGCACTTGGTTGGAGCTAACATTCCTGAACTTTCAGTGAGTGTGCAAGAGACTAAATGCTGCTTTCCAGGTTAGATAAATCATCTGCTTAGCCTAGATGTGCCTCCATCTAGGCTAAGCTTCCGGATATTGGTTCTCATCTGATTCCAGAACGGAGGTATCTGAATTGGATGAAAAGAAATCAGTATGCTGATATATTGAGGGAATTAGGCTTAAGGATGAGCCCCTTTTAGAACAGCACACATTTTTACGGGGCCTTGCTTTAGTCTTCTAGCCCCACTTCTTGGAAATGGTCTTCCAGGCAGAAACAGAACTGCTGAGTCACGATGGTCTTGAAACTTATCTCAGAAGTATAGCTGGCTTAAATACTTTCATAAGAAAATTAAACATCTCAAAGAATATAAACGATTACATTTCCTCTGCCCTTCTTCGGCAAAGAACACAGCACTGCCAGGTGCTTGTGGATGATTATTCTCAGAATCTGAATTGTGGGAATCCCAGCATACCTGGATCACATTAGATTGCATAACCCTGTCCTCTCACAATGAATAGGATACTTTCTGAGACAGAAATCAGATGAGAGATGATCATCAGTGTATTTAATGGCATTTATTTATTAAGAAAATTTACATGGCCGCCTGACTCATGATGACTCTGGGCAGCTTACAGAAGTAAAACCCTTAATATAAAAGCCAGTAACCTCCACCCCTCTGGCGACAACCATCAAATAGACCAGTCTATATCACCCTAGAGCAGTGATGGCGAACCTTTCAGAGACCGAGTGCCCAAACTGCAACCCAAAACCCACTTATGTATTGTTGGGTGCCGGGTGGGGATGGCCCATTGGGTGGGTGTGGCCCATTGGGTGGGCATGGCTTCAGTGGTAACGGCAGACTGGGTGGGACTAAAAAGTTCAATCAATTCCAACTTTGTGAGATCTTTTTTTCTCCCGTGAGAAGTTGAAATTGATTGATTGATTGAACCTTTTTTTTTGCACACGCTGTGGAGGCTTAAAGCAAAAAGGTTTTATAAAACCCAGCTGGAGGCCTAGGATTGGGGTGACAGTGCGCATGCCCACAGAGAGGGCTTTGTGTGCCACCTGTGGCATGCGTGCCATAGGTTCGCCACCACGGCCCTAGAGGCCCCAGGTCCACTGGCAAACCCATGTCTCCAAGGTCTTTCAAAAGAGGATCAAGGTGGGGGTCAATCTTATCTCTGCAGGGATGATGTTACATAAGGAAGGGCCTTCTTTCTTGGTCTTTTAAGACAGTGGTCCCCAACCCCCGGTCTGTAGACCAATACTGGGCCGCAGCATGCCAGCAACCGGTCTGCACAAACAAGTAAAGCCCCATCCATGGGATCAGGCAGCACGCAAAACCACACACTCTCCGGTCCATGGAAAAACCTTTCTCCATGGAACTGGTCCCTGGTGCCCAAAAGATTGGGGACCTCTGCTTTAAGAGACCTGCAACTCTAACATATCCTGCCTCTCTACTCTGGTGGGTTGGGTAAATCTATTTAAAAATATATAAGCACTACTTTGGGGGGACACTACTCAAAAAAGGAAGTTTTATCATTGGTGATAATCTGTGTAGAGGATATTTTCCCGTTCTTTAGCCAAGGACAAATGAATAGATTTTTATCTGGTAAGAGTGTGATTGTTTACTGTTTTTTCCACCATGACCCATCCTGTGTATGGAAAGAAGTAAAAGGAAACAAATCAGCAAAAAAAAGGAAATAAAAATTAGATAGCCAGAATGCAGCATCAAGCTTTTATGATGCTTAATTCTTAGTCATTTTATCAGATAAAGTCAGATAAAATGGAGACCATTTATTTATAATCCCTAGGAAATTGGATTCAGGATATTAGTAGCAGGCAGGGCATTATGCTTTCAGAAGGAAGACACTCAACTGTTGCAAAATAACTGGCAGCCCTTTCCACCAGGCTGAAATAGCAAAGGAAAATCATATTTCAGGGCCATGCGATCTCTTGGGAGCAAAAGGGCAAGGCGGTGTAATAAACCCAATTCCCAATGGTTATAAACATATTGACCAACTACAGCAAAAAGTGAAAATTTCAAAGGGCAGTTTTGGCGGGAGAATGGGGAGGGGTTGAAGGTAATTCCCAAACCATCTAATGAAACTCATTCTTTCTGCATCCCATTAAAGAGGACTTTTAAAATCTATAGCAAACCATCTAAGTGCCAAAAGTTAATAATAGCTGTGGTGACATTAATCCATGCAGTAAGACAGTGGAAAAAAAGTGAATGTCACAGACAAAACTGACAATCATGTCTCAATATAACCTTCCTAATTTATCTTCCTTGGATTTTGTATATTCCAAAACCGATAAAGCTCTAAAAATAAAATAAAAAAGAAAACATGTTTATACCTTTTTCTGGTTTTCCATTAGCTGCTGAATCTGAGCACTAAGGCAGGAATTGGAGAGTGTTGCTATTTTCCCTGGAACCTTTTAAGCCTCTGCTCTTTTCAGTTAGCGTATTTTTTAATGTAAACCAAGTTTCTAGCCATTATAAAAGATATAAGAAGGAAATATGTATGCAAATTCTACCCAGCTGTTCAGTAAGAATTAAATCTGCTGGACACTTTCCTGTGCTGTAACCAATGAATACAAAAAGCTGATATGAATAACAGGTGCTTAGTAACTTAAATTGTTTAAATGCATTTTCATTTTTTAAAAAAAGTATATTATTTAACTTCTGGTATTTAAAATAAAATAATGGAACATCATCTCCAGTGCTAGTTTACAGTTTAGAGCAGTGATGGCGAACCTTTTAGAGACCGAGTGCCCAAACTGTAACCCAAAACCCACTTATGCGTCGAGTGCCGGGTGGGTGTGGCCCATTGGCTGGGTGTGGCCCATTGGCTGGGTGTGGCCCATTGGGTGGGCATGGCTGCGGTGGTAACGGCAGATTGGGTGGAACTAAAAAGTTCAATCGATCAATTCCAACTTTGCAAGATCTTTTTTTTTCCCCGCGAGAAGTTGAAATTGACTGATTGATTGAATCTTTTTTTTTTTTGCACAGGGTGGCGGAGGCCTAAAGCGAAAAGGTTTTATAAAACTCAGCTGAAGGCCTAGGACTGGGGCGACAGTGCGCGTGCCCACAGAGAGGGCTCTGAGTGCCGCCTCTGGCACCCGTGCCATAGGTTCGCCACCACTGGTTTAGAGTTAAAGCTGTGGTGGGGCAGTGGTTAGAATGCAGTATTGCAGGCTAACTCTGCCAACTGCCAGCAGTTCAAACTTGACCGGCTCAAGGTTGACTCAGTCTTCCATCCTTCCGAGGTTGGTAAAATGAGGACCCAGATTGTTGAGGGGCAATATGCTGGCTCTGTAAACCGCTTAGAGAGGGCTGTAAAGCACTTTGAAGCACTGTATAGGTGCTATTGCTAAAGTCAGAGACCTACCCAGCATTCTGAATTTCAACTCCCATCAAGTTCAAGCAACATGGTAAAAGTATAGGTCTTGTAGGTCCAGCATATCTGGGAGAAAACAGGATTTCTTCTGTTCATGTACAGTGTTTTTACAGTGTTTTAGCCTCCTTCCGTCCTTCTATGGATCCTTTATTCCCCTTTGTTTTAGCAGTGTTGTTACAAAACAGAGTGATTTCAGCCCAAAGGACTACTGTGACTAATTAGCAATAAATGTAGAACCAACCTAGAACTAAAGAGAAATTTCCTGACAATGAGAACAATTGATCAATGGAATGACTTGCCTCCAGAAGTTCCAACACTGGAGGTCTTCAAGAAGAGATTGGACAACCATTTGTCTGAAATGGTGTAGGGTTTCCTGCATGAGCAGGGAGTTGGACTAGAAGATCTGCAAGGTCCCTTCCAACTCTGTTATTCTGTAGGAAGCTTTTTGTAATCTTGCTCTATCACCCCATTAACAATTTATAGCATTTTCTAGAGTCATCCAATCATCACTGTGTCAAAATAATAGTAATGAAGACAGAACAATGCTATGAAGATACTGTAAATTTCCCAGAGTCGCAATGCAGTTGGGTGGCCTATAAATTTAATTAAATAAAGAAATAGTTCCCTACTGGAGAAATGGTGTATATATTTCAGGATTTTGTGTATTGGGTGGCTATGACTCTCCAAAGTCCCATTTCAGAAAAGGATTCCTTGACAAGTGTATTGCTGCAGATTGAATAATGAAAGCTATGCCATTTATTTACCCCATTGAGTGAGATGGTGTCATAGGATATGGCCCACGGCTGCTAATAGATGCAATAAAGTTGAAAGATCTGAGCTCTTCCCCTCAACAGAACAAGTTAGTCACGCCAGATTAAATCTTGCTGCTTTCAGTAAAGCAGATAAACTTTGAACCTGACTATCTTGTAAATATTTTGAGTGTTTCACATTCACCCATAAATGACTCTTTTGTTGAACCTTCTCCCGGCCACAGCTGCTCTCACAAATACATGCACCAACATTCACTTCTGCAAATTACCTACCACAGTACATCAGGCACCTCAGTGGATTAAACCTGCCCATCTGGTAAGTATCTTCCTCCTTAAGAAGAGTTTCCAATCGCCACTAATGAAAGTTAGGTTCAAGGGCTCTCAATGGTAGCCTTTTTAATAGGAGCCGTAGCGGCACAGAATGCAGTATTGCAGGCTATTTCCGCTCACTTCCAGGAGTTCGATTCTCAGCAGCTCAAAGTTGACTCAGCCTGTGGTAAAATGAGGACCCGGATTGTTGGGGGCAATATGCTGACTGTAAATCGCTTAGCAAGGGCTGTAAAGCACTGTGAAGCAGTATATAGGTCTAAGTGCTGTCACTATTGTTTTTCTGTTGTGGCCCCACACTTTATTGCTCTCCAGTGCTGGAGGATTACAGACCCCTCTCCCTTAGCAGCCAGAATAGCCCCAGTCCATTACATTTTTAACATTACTTGCTAGCAAGAAGTGTCCATCTTGAAGGAGATTTGCATGTTGTTTAGTACTATTTTTAGTCTGTTGTAATTCACTTAGGATCTTCTGAATGGGTCAGGCTATAAAAATATCTTCCTCTGAGTGCTTGTAGAGATCAGCAAGAAAAAGATTGAATTTTAAATGCTGCCAGATTGTCACTTCTGTGGCTCCAATGCCAAAATTATCTTTGATTCCTACTCAAAACACAATTTCCTACCTAAGCAATAGCCTTAGGTAGTGTCTTTCAGAATAACCATAGAGAATATAATATGTGGTTTCTTGAACAATACCCAGCGTGGAAACATTATCTTCTTGATCAACGTATCTACATTGCTCTTCTCCTGCTCCATATAAAACTGCTCAAATCTTGAAGGGCATTTCAGAAGGATTATTCTGCAGATAAAATGGTGTCAGACAGAGGAAAGTTTCCTGTAAAATCCCAGTCCTTTTTTCTTTATTGCGATCTTTGACCAGCTTTTATAATAAAAAAAAGTTACAGTAAAAAAGAGTAAGAGTTTCACACAGGAATTTAGGGCAATAAACCAACACATCTAATTAAACGTTTTGTGCTGCTGTATAACTTGTTGAAGATATTTGGCCACCCGATATGTGAGTGTGGGGTAGGCATACCCCCCAAAAAATAATAAACATAAAATTTATCTGTATGGCCCTTGTATTTGGGCATCATAGAAAGGGCATCATATGAGTTCATGATTGAGTGTTTCTATCTGCCTGCATCCACAAAGGCAAGGTCTTTGCAAATAAAGAGTCCCATGAAATCTTCCTGTCAGTAGAGTTGATGGGTGGGCATCAAAGTGGGCTCTGAAAAAGGCCCATCTATAATTGCTTAGGGTTAAATTGTATAAATACCCCTCATTAGAGAGCTTATGACTTTCTAACATTTGGTGATAGAATTCAGGAGCACTGGTGATATCATTTTGGCAATCAATGCTCTTGTTTCTCTCTTTTACTATTGATTTGGCCTTCTCCAGGGTTAATTGGCCTAAATATTCAGGAGAGAGGCCAAGGCTGCAAAGTTCTCCTATATAGATATGATGCCAATGAGGATGTCAGCAACAGAGGCATCAGGCCTCTGTTTCCAGAGCCAGAAGAATTTTGGTTGTAGCTCTTCTTAAACTTGCTGCTGAATATTAGTATTTAAAATAACAGAATTAAATATGTGGGAAGCAATCATGTCCACTGTACTTCATTAATGCAGTTTTAATCACATTTACATTGTAATGAAATAAAAACCAATGTAGCTTTTGTCTTGGCTGCATTCCTTTCCTTGTGGCTTCTGCTACATTCAATAAACACGTGGAGCTCTCCCCCCCCCGCCCCCACAAAAAATTGGTTGTACAGTCCTGCTTTCCTCATGAAAAATAATAGACTTGATTTAGACCAGGGGTAGGCAACCTCAGCTCTTGTATGACTCATGGACTTCAACTCCCAGAATTCCTGAGCCAGCTGACTCAGGAATTCTGGGAGTTGATGTCCATGAGTCATAAAAGAGCCAAGGTTACCTACCCCTGGTTTAGACCATTGAAGTCTTTGAGTCCAACCTTTAGCTCCATGGCAGGATCCAACATAAAGCATTCTAGGTAAATAGCAGTCTAACCTCTCCCAGCAAATCCTATCACCTCCTTCATTCACCAATTCCACTGATGAACTGCTGTTTTAGTTAAGAAGGTCTCCTGCTATTGAGGCTGAATGTTTTTTCCCCCTATGACTTCAATCTATTGTTCAACATCTTGTCCTGAGGGATGGTAGAATAAGATCTTGACCTTCTTCGGTTTACATCCCTTTAAGTATTTGAAGGGTGCCATCATATCTACACATACATATCACACACTGTAGGAACTGTGGAGATGGCCTTGGAGTAACTATTAAGATAACAACACATGCATAAGTATATTTTGAGTACAAAGCAAAAGGAAAGTCTTAGAAAGAGACTCAGACTAGCTCTCCCCAAGTTAGACTAGTAAGATTCTGTTACTATAGCCTATATATCAATAAAATATAGTTGTAGTCTTCTTGTGGAATCTATTTCCTGATCTGGGCAATCTCATAGGGTTCACACACAAACACACAGAGTTTATTTTCTGAAGCTGTTTCAATTTTTTCAATGTCTCTAGAAGGGTGAAGGAACCAGTAACCTGGAGAGGTGGAAAATTGCCCTTTTTTGAAGGTGTTCGAATGGAGGTTGGAGATTCATGTGTCTTTAATGTTTTTGTTTTCATTCCTACACCAAGTATGGGGTTGAATGCAGTAGCCAAAGTAGATCCTTCTAACTCTAATATTCAGTTATATTGATTGATTTTATCTGATCTGATGGGATTGGATTTATATCTCAAGTTTTTGTTCTGGCATGCACTCAAGGCAACTAACGACAATTTAAAACTTAACCAGAATCTGAAAAGTGAAGCTCTCTCAGTTGTCTAGGTTGCTTCTCTCCTTGATTAGTTTCCATCCATTGCTTCTTGTCCTGCCTTCAGGCGCTTTGGAGAATAGCCTGACTCCCTCTTCTTTGTGGCAGCCCCTGAGATATTGGAACACTGCTATCATGTCCCCCCTCGTCCTTCTCTTCATTAAATTAGACATACCCAGTTCCAGCAACTGTTCCTTATATGTTTTAGCTTCCAGTCCCCTAATCATCTTTGTTGCTCTTCTCTGTACTCTTTCTAGAGTCTCAATGAATGATTCTCCTAATTATGCTTGGTGCCTCTCAGAATCTTTTCCAGCTGATCTGATTCTTCCTTAAAATATGAACTCAGCTCAAAGTGACTTTGGGAATCAATTATCCTGCCATCACTCCTAATCCAGTGAGGCTGGGACTGAATCCAATTTGAATGTTGAATTCATTTGGGAGAATTAAGATCACTGGGTAATTTAGATAACTCATCAGCTTTTCAAGATTGTTGACAGGAAAAACTAGGCATGGGAAAACCAAGTACGAAGTCCTAAGAGTGGAGGAAGGGTGGAATGAACTCTTAACTCCTTCCTCTCAAGTCTTCATAGCTGCCAGTAACTCACTGTCAAACAATCTTCTAAACCAGTTCTGGAAACCCATCCAGAATTTTGAATTCCCACTCCCAGCATCCCAGATAAAACACAAGTATTTTTTTTTTTTAAAAAAACTGAAAATGGCCAACAGCCCAAATAACATGTAGTGGTTTTACACAAAGATGGTGTACTATAGCTACATAGAAAAGGCTTCCAGACATCTCCCCTGCCAGGGTTCAGTTCTTTAAAAGCGAACCTCACTGAAACTGAACAGTATGTTGCTCTTCTAGCCATTTGAGAGAATGGCAGAATTGTTGACAGAAACTGAAGTACAGAGAGGAAGGAGGAGGAGGGAGTTAAGTCAGGCACAGGATGAAATCCCACTGGGCCCAGCTTCGTTTCCCAACATTGTTTGCAACGGTGCATAGGCTGTTTTCTGTAGCACCAAGGGGAAGCTTTGACACATCTGTTTCAATACTTCTCTCGGCTCAGGTGCCCTTCTCCAGCTGATCTCAGATGTGGCTAGAGGAGGAAGCACTGCCTTCTCCAGCAGGAGCTGAGACCGCTACATACCCGGCCTTCCTGCTCTGTTGTTTGCTCTGCATCACGTGGAAGAAAGAAGGGCAGCTGTATATCTCTAAGGAATGTGCTGCAAACAGCTGGGTTCATCATTACCTGCTGTACTCGGGAAGCTCTGGGTGGCCCCTGCTCATGGTACTTGGCTTCCATGGACACTTTGGGGCTTATTTATTTTTTAAAAGAACAGAGAACAACAGGAGGTGTCAAACTGAGTCAACGTCACCAGAGCTTAATCCCAGGAACCAGTGTTCAGATCTTTTAGCATATGCAGTGCAATCATGGATGAAAAGTACACATGGCACATGAAATGCCTTGTCATATAATTAAATGACATAGTTAGCCTACAGTCTGTTCCCCATGGTTGCAATATAAGAGATCTCAATTCCAGATGATTTCATTGAGACACCCAAATAATTTTCTTGGCAAATAATACAGACGTGATTAGCCAATGCCTTCTTCGGAGATGTTTTGAACGTCCCAATCTAACCTTAGTCAGGTGGCTTCCTATCCATAAATCTTGGTATCTGGATTGGTTCTGTCATCCCCCAATCCCTTTAGTATATCAATCATAGGAGTTTGCTTATCTGTCTTCCTTTCTATGCACAATAGAAAGCTATGCCTGGAGCTGGAAAAAACTCAAATTGCTGAAGAACTAGAAATGTTTCTTAAGCAAGTGAAGAATTTGGACAGAAAGCAGAAGCAGCAGGTTCCCACAATATCCACTGAAGCATTTATCAGTAGTTATTTCATGAAACCTACTGTTAACAGAGGCAACTGTCTATCCCTGTTTCCATTGAAACCCTTTCACTTATACCAGGAAAAACAGTACTTTCAGAAAGTATCCTCCTCCATTCTGGTGTTCTCCAGATTTCTAAGAGTCTATTGTTATCCAAGGATGGAAGATCAAAAGAATAAGCTTCAACATTTTGGCAGGGCATCAAGGTTTTAAAAAATTCTGGAAGCATTTTAGAAATCCTGTCCCATTTATTTCTGAATTAGTTCATCAACTGATTATGGGCTAGTACGTCAGTGTCAGTTCTCAACCACCAGATAAATAACATCTCTTCATGAAGATCTATCCCTGATCTGTCCCTGATCTGATCCTTCAAGACTTCCAACATTGCACTCATTACCACTGTAACTAAATTTCCCCACCTTGTGGCAGGTCACCTCTTCTTTTTCCTTCAAACTTTCCCAGTAACAGACTTTTCTCCAGAAAGCTGCTTCTTCACATAATGTATCAGAAGTAGAATAATTTGGGCCTCGTCATTTGTGCCTCAAGTGAGAACTTTGGGCTTGCTTTGTTCAGTGAATCATTCATTTTCTTGCTTGTCCATAGGGTAAGGGATTGTTTACATTTCAGATACAGCACTCCATTGAAAGAAGGCATTCCACATATAAGATAAACTTCTCTTATGCTGAGTAATTTTATGCTGGATATTCTGTCTAGAGCAGAGGTAGGCAACCTTGGCTCTTTTTTGACTCGTGGACTTCAACTCCCAGAATTCCTGAGCCAGCATCTGGCTCAGGGATTCTGGGAGTTGAAGTTCACGAGTCATAAAAGAGCCAAGGTTGCCTACCCCTGCTCTAGACCTTGGCTGGTCATGAAAACCAAACATGGAGCAGAATCATGAACATGAAGTCCAGAGGACTCCAGGACTCAACTTGAAACTGACATTACCCAGTTTTATTATGAAACAGATCAGATGGGGGGGGTATTAAAAATGAACTAGGGAAGGATTTGAAGGTAGTAGTCTATCCTCAAAAGAATAGAAATTATGTCAGGGTGGGAGATATAGTTCTAAAAGCATATTCAAGAGAAACAGGAGATATTTTTTTAGTTAGCAAACGAGGGTAAAATACTTGAAGGTAAAATAATAAGATAAAACCCTGATCTTTTTGGATGGCTTTGAGAGTGCTGACAAGGAATCACAAAGAGTGTGAAGTTTTGGCAAGAAGATTCCTGGGAGAAGGAGGAGGGGGAGAGAGAAGCTCTCCTTAGGGATCAAGGGACGAATTTTGTTATCTTAATAAATAAGATACATAATGCCAGAATCAATACTAAAGAACTTGAATGGGTTTTAAGTGATTGTGTCTTAACATGGACTCTGGTCATTAAAGTAAATTGTTAAAAGCAGGACAGTGTTTTTGTGTTCAGAACGCAAGAGGGCTTATGAAATGGGCTGGCTGCCTGGGGAGGATTGCACTAAACTGTCCCTTAATCTCGCTGAGGCAGCAGGGGGTGGATCCTCTTAACTGCAGGCTGATACTTTGGGATGTTTTCTTTCATTTGGGAGCACTTCAGAGCTTATTTGCTTTTAATGTTGAGGGAAATAACAGGCTCCCAAGAGATCAAGCAAGAAACACACAACACAATCACAAACTTTGTAATCTTTTCCTCATCTAAGAGACTCCTTGAAATGGGCAGTTTCCAGACATTTTCTACAAAGCTTCCATTTCCGTGGCTAGAATTAAGTCCAAGATTTAGTTAGCCCTTTTCAAAATATTGCAAAGGATCAGGAATGTGTGAGAACAGGAGGTCTGGCAGCAGCCAGATCCAGAATATAGATTCAGGCAGAAATGCACTGGCAATCTATCTACCCTATATGTTTAGAATAACTCAGCGTTGTATCCATTAACTAATCACAGAGTATGTCTTGAAAGGTCCCAAGGACTTACTATCTCTATTAAAAAGGGGGACAAGACCAGAGAAGCGGATCCTACAAAGCAGCAGCAGTCAAACTCTTCTGTTGGTGGAGACCTTACTGGAGGAGACAGTAAAGGAGAATATTTGTAGCTAAGGGTTGAAATGGTGTGTGGGGGGGGTCCTGGTGCTCTCTAAGCTTGGTTGTTTTCTGGCAGACATTTCATTACCCAAACTAGGTGATAGCATCAGTGCTAGTAGTGCAGTAGTACTACTAGTAGTAGTGCTAATAGACTGTTAGCACTGATGATGTTATCTGGTTTGGGTAATGAAGCATCTGCAAGAAAACAACCAAGTTCAGAGATCTCCAAGGACCCACACACACTGGAGGAGATTTGTGTTTTATCTGTATGTGCGTTTGAATTATATTGGCCCTATTCACTCATATCAGCTTGCAGAAGTAAGTAACTTCCTCACTCCCTACTTCATCCGCCAAACCTCAAATACTCACACATGAGTATTCAATGTTGCAATTTTATAGGAATAAGCTTTTCCAACAGAACCGATTTTTGAACATATCCTATTTAAGCACTCCTAAATTTTTGGTTGAGAATAAGGGAGCACCCTTGAACAGAAGTGGGCACCAAGATAGAAAATACTTTATTTAAATACAGGTAGTCCTCAACTTACAACAGTTCATTTAGTGACTGTTCAAAGTTACAACGGCACTGAAAAAAAGTGACTTATGACCGTTTTTCACACTTACGACCGTTGCGGCATCCCCAGGATCGCATGATCAAAATTCAGATGCTTTTGGCAACTGACTCATATTTAAGACGATTGCAGTGTCCCCGGGGGGGGGGTGTCATGTGATCCCCTTTTGCGACCTTCTGGACAAGCAAAGTCAATGGGGAAGCCAGATTCACTTAACAACCGTGTTACAAATTTATCAGCTGCAGTGATTCACTTAACAATTGTGGCAAGAAAAGACATAAAATGGAGCAAAGTTTACTTAAAATAAATGTTTCACTTAGCAACAGAAATTTTGGGCTCAGTTGGGGTTGTAAGTTGAGGACTACCTCTACTTTCCTAAAAAAAAAAAAAAAACATATTCTAGTAGAGAGAAGTTTCCTGAGGATGGGCTCCAGTACAAGTCCAAAAGCTCAGAAGACAAAATCTCTGGTCCCAGTGACCCACCCAGATTGGATCCTGCAGAAAATACTTGGCCCAAATGAAATACGTTCACCTAATATTGCTGCATCCTATAACCGCCAGAACCGACGCCAGTGTTGTAATGTGAGAAGCAAGGTTATGCAGTCCTTCAGATACGAAAAGAGAAAGCTATGTTGGAGGTCATAGGGGCACACACCAAACAACTGTCTGCAAGTTCTTAAGGCAGCTGTGCCTTTTCTTAAGATCATGTAGCTACCCTTTGTAAGCTGCAGCATATTTCCAGGAAAAGACATGCTTGACTTAAGGAATTGCCAATGCCTGCTATACAGGTACTCTCCCGTGTGTGTTCTGAAGTATCTTTTCCCCTTCATACTATCCTAGTGTGAATTAGATGTGCATGTTCTCTTATTCCCCCTGCTTTCATTTTGTTCTGCTGTACATAATTGCAGAAGAATTTCATTTGAGCAATATGCTTATATAAATGTACCAAATGCATTATGCATTATGCAAATATCCAGATCAGAGCATAAATTATCCTGTGTTTTCACCACATAATTCACCTATAGGTACAAACTTGCCTGTCTATTCAGCATAGATTTTGAGAGTTTAAAGTTGTAAGGAGTCAAAAGCATAGAAAATTGCCAAAGGTTCTGTGGGTGCTCACACTGTGGTTAGATTTGCACAGTTTGTCAGACTGGGCTCAAAGGAACTTGGGCATTAAGATCTTTAGTGTGTTGTGGGAATCTAATGCACAAATATAGCATAGGTGGTACCTTGCTCAATAGTAGCAAACTGTGAGAGGGATCTCAGAGTCCTAGTGGACAATCATTTAAATATGAGCCAGCAGTGTGCTGCAGCTGCCAAAAAAGCCAACACAGTGCTAGGCTGCATTAACAGAGGGACAGAATCAAGATCACGTGAAGTGTTGATACCACTTTACAATGCCTTGGTAAGGCCACACTTGGAATACTGCATCCAATTTTGGTCACCATGATGTAAAAAAGATGTTGAGACTCTAGAAAGAGTACCGAGAAGAGCAGCAAAGATGATTAGGGGACTGGAGGCTAAAACATATAAGGAACGGTTGCTGGAATTGGGTATGTCTAGTTTAACGAAGAGAAGGACGAGGGGGGACATGATAGCAATGTTGCAATATCTCAGGGGTTGCCACAAAGAAGAGGGAGTCAAGCTATTCTCCAAATAGGCAGGACAAGAAGCAACGGATGGAAACTAATCAAAGAAAGAAGCAATCTAGAACTAAGGAGAAATTTCCTGACAGTTAGAACAATTAATCGGTGGAACAACCTGCCTCCAGAAGCTGTGATTGCTCCAACACTGGAAGTTTTTAAGAAGAGACTGGACAGCCATTTGTCTGAAATGGTATAGGGCAGCGGTTCTCAACCTATGGGTCGCAACCCCATTTGGGGTCAATCGACCATTTCATGGGGGTCGCCAAGCAAGGCTGTCTGCCATTTTTTTTCCCCTTTTCCGGTGGGTGCCTTATCTCCCTTGAGCTGGGCCAGCTGGTGGTCGGCCTGCTCCGTCTCTGCCACTTGCCAGCTACCCTCGGCCGGCAAAGGGGGCAGAACCACGCATGCGTGGCGCTCCCAGGCAGGGAAAGTCCTCGACTTACGACCGGTTGGGTAGTCCTCGACTTACGACTGGTTTAGTCCTCGACTTACGACCGGATGGGGGTCGCGGCATTAAAAAGGTTGAGAACCACTGGTATAGGGTTTCCGGGGGTTGACCTCCAAGATCCTTTCCAACATCGTCATCATCATCGTCATCATCATCGTCATCATTATGCCAGCCCATTGTCTTAGTATGGTTTATTTGTTTGGGCACAGCCTTTTATGTAAACACAGCGGTGATGTTTTGTTAATTCAGTTTAAGGTTTGGCATGCTATGTGAATCAAGCTCCTGAAAGAGATTTAATTAGCCTGACTTGTTTGGAAGTGGGAAGCAACTGAGAATTTAAGGTGTTTTTTTTTCTTTATTTGTATCTGGTCTATTACGGTCGTGGTAATGATTATACTAAAAACATTGATTAAATGTGGCCAAACACTTAAATGTGGGGGCTGTAGCCTCTATTTTTGTAGCATCTGTGTTTGGTTCCCAGTTGCCTTGTAATTCTTAAGCAGTGGCCCAACTTGGGTGGCGGCGCCAAACATTTGACTTTCAGCCCAGTTTTGCTTAATTTATTAATTTCAGGTACATCCTGGGAGGGAGGTACAGTGGCTGTTAATGCTTTCTCTTTTGGCCAATTTCTGTGCTTGCACAAATTGAACTCTAGCCAGTTCATTCTGGCGCCCCTGTTGTGATGATTGGCCTTTGTGATAATTGCCAATCAATGTCGGAAATGGGTCTAAAAATAGCAGCCGAGAGTGGCAGTAGGATGACGTCCAGTTGCCAAACAGCCATACACTGCTCCAAAATACTCTCTCAGTAAGGAGAAAGAACTGAAGAGATGGAGAACGAGGGCAGCTTTTTCATCACCGCATTTTCTTTCCCCACCCCGGACTAGAAAAACATGGTGTTGAAGGCTCTTTAATTCTCTTTTCTCTAGGTGCGTTTATTATGGAAAACAGCATGTCGGACTAGCTAGGAAAAGCTGGCAGGGTGATAACAATCATTTTTCTCTGCTCCCAGAAAGATGTCCTTCATCCTTCCCAAATGAGTAGCTTCCAGACAGTAACTGCTCTGGTTTCATGTGGACAGCGTGGCATTAGGAATCTGAGGATGCTATGCTGGGAAGGCTGATTTCACATGATGACTGAATTGGGATACATTTTTGTGACAGTCGACTTAAGGCTAGGGAGCCGCCATCCAGCATTCTCCAATTCAACATCCTTTTATTTTATTTATTTATTTTTAAGCAAAGTTTTCTCCTGTCTCCTTCCTCTTTCTCCTCTCCAAATCCTCTGAAGGAAAGAGAATGCTGGCTATAACCATAGCTTTGCCTGTGGTGCATCCAATTCTAGATACCGTATGTGCTGAAGGGGAAAATAATAAGGGGTGCAGAGAGAACGTGCCAAGGAGGAAGAAAGAGTGGTCCACAATGAGGGAGAGAAAGGAGCTGTAGGCGGTTGAATATGAGGTGTGTGGTTGGGACTGGGGAGAAAGAACCCCTTTCAACCCTAGGAGCATTGCTGCCATTTCCTGTTTTATTGATTAATTAACACAATTTCTGTATGATTTCTACGTACCCCAATCTCATGCCTCTGTTTTTGATTTTTTTTAAAAGGTATTAATTGCAGTCCCCGCATGACTAAGAGGTGGCAGGTTAGGGAAGATGGTTATAGTTTGAAGACAAGTAAATGGTGTGATTTGGCTAGTAAGTGCTCCAACCACCAGCAGCATTTTTGCTTAGAACCATCATAGACTTGTAGAATTGGAAAGGACCATAAGGCTCATGTAATTCAACCTTTAACAGTGTGCAGGAGAATGAATTAAAGCGTTCCTGAGGGGTGGCTGGCCATCTCCTTCTTAAAAACTTTCCAAGATTTCCAGGAGCCCACAAACTCCACAGCACACACTATTGCTGTATTGCTGTACAGCTGTTCCTGAGGTCAAGCACACAGAGGAGTAGGAAGACCATTGCCGATATTCAGTCTGTGCCTCCTAATTCACCCTTTGCTAATGAGAAGGGAAAAGAGAAGCAGCGTTTCAAAATTGTCTCAGTTTTCAGCATCCTGAAGATTATGGGGAGGGAGGGAGGGAGGGAGGGAGGGAGAGAGAGAGAGAGAGAGAGAGAGAGAGAGAGAGAGAGAGAGAGAGAGATTAAAGAAAAGCAAGTCACTGTACCTTCAAAGGATTGGAGAGACAGAAAGCATGTGGAGACTGCAGTAAAATCCTACATCTGGCAATTCATGTACATAGGAAGTAAACATTTTTATTTATTTATTTTTTGCATTTAGAGGATGAGCCTCCAGTGCCCTATTTAGCTCTTTGCTTCCCCCATTCTGTGCTCAAGAGTATTGTTTTATTGTATGCCTGTGTACACAAACTTTCACTGTATATGCCTGGATGGATGGATGTTCATCTTCAAACTTAGATAACATGTAGATCAGCATTTCAGGCTGCAGAAGGCTCTATTTGTTTAATGCTTAAAGCAGGCCCATCTTTAGAACTAACACAGATGGATATTTGGTTGAACACAGAGGGCTCCATGAAAAGTTCGTCTAAAATGCATATTGAGTTGCCTGCCATTAGCTCTGTTTTCCCTCCTAGTGATTTTTTACGATCCTTGCCAACAGGGAACAGTGGCGCTTGACAGCATAGCACATCTCTGTCTTTTCTAGCTAAGCAGTTTCCAGTTACAGGACCAAGGCTAGAAGCAAAGCTGGGGGGAGCTGCTAATCAAAGGTGACAGTCTTGGGTGAGGTAGGTCAGACCAGTTTGCCTAACTCAGCTCCTTATGTCTCTACATATCATCTTTGGTATGGAGGTAATGGATATTAGCTCACATTGGTGCTGGCAAGTGTAAGAGACCTCTGCCAGTCTTTGAAAAGCATTTTATTTATATGGATCATAAGGAAACATTAGCCATTCTGCAACTGCCCAGTTTCCCAAGGGCAAGTAGCAGCTGTTTTGCAACAGCTTAGTTAAATCTAAATCTTATCAATCCATAATATTCCAGGGACAAGAAAGGCTTCAGTCAACTTCTTGGCCCTACTTAATTTATCAGTCGAGAGATACTTTGCTTTTTAAGACAAGGGCTAAGGTGGTTCCTTTCATACACAAAAACAGGGCTGTTTTAAGACTAGCAATGAATCTATGTCATCCAACACACCTAAATGCAAGCAGAAAGTTTAGGTGGCTGTGGCAGATTATGTGTTTGCCTGTGGACCTCTTCCTGCCTCTCAGAATTTGTTATCCAAGGTGACCATATATCTAAATAGCCTGTATGAACTGATGTCTTCCCTCCATTGTGTCCACAACAACCCTACTACAGTGATAAGCTACTTAGGGTCAACATTTTGTTTACCTTCCATCCTTCCTTTATCTAGCTATCCAAATAGTGAACATGGTGGAATGTGTTTTGGATTCCAGCTGTTTTTCAAATTGGAGATGGGCAAAGATAATTTGAATGATAGTTCCTGCAATTTCTTCCCAATATGGGTTGATGGGACTTGAAATCTAAATCTTGTAAATGGATCAGGTGGTTCATCTATGCATATACATGCGTGAGATCTTGGTGAAGGCTTCAAACATGTGTGTTCTTGTTTTATGCAAAACCTTAATATTTACATGGTTCTATTTGAGCTTAGGCTGGAGTGGGTGGTATGAAAAAGGGCTGCTATAGGAGATTAGGCTGCTAATTAGGAGGGCTGCTGTAGGAGATTAGGCTGCTAATTAGGAGATTCAGGTGAACTCTTGGATGTTTAAATGGGAAATAGCAGAAGGGGAAGGAAGGTCTGATCAATTTTCCCCTGGGAATATGGAAATAGAGCTACTGTGGGTGGCTGATGGCCCCATGGCATTTACAAGCGAAAGCTCCTTTGTAAATCTCAACCATACTGAAAGAGAGTAAACAGCCAAATATAAGCACTTGTTGACTGAACTCAGAAGTAGAGCAAAATCAAGTTTGGATGGGGAAAGCCGCTTGGGAATTCCAGAGCGATAGGCTGGAGCAGTGTTTTTCAACCTTGGCTACTTGAATATCTGAGGATTTCAGCTCTCAAAAGTTTGAGAGTTGAAGTCCTCACATCTTCATGTAGCCAAGGTTGAGAAAGACTGGGCTGGACAGAGAAGTCATTAGAACATCCTAGAAGACGATGTAAACTAGTTCCAAACATTGCCAGGAACTGCATGGATTTAGTCACCAAAGCCAACCTCAACTACAAGGTGTCTTTACAGGTAGTGTTCAACTTACAACTGTAACTGAGCCCAGAATTACTGTCCTACGTTGTGGTGATCATTAAGCAAGTTGCCATGTGACCACACCCAATTTTATGACCTTTTTTTGCAGTGGCCATTAAGCAAATGCCGTGACTAAGTAAACATTTCGGTCATTAAGCAAACCTGTTTTTTCCCCCCAATGGGTGTTTTATAGTGGAAATCGGAAATAAACTGGAAATGTAAAAAAAAATGCTGAAAATTGCAGTCATGTGACCACAAGACACTGTAAATGGCCATAAATGGGAGCCGATTGCCAAGCAGCCAAAATGCACTTATGTGACCGTGATGTCTGTGTGTGTTTGTGTGTGTGTGTGTGCACGCATGCGCACGCTCATGTGTCCATCAGAACTCCAGAATTGGATCAGAAATAGCTCTGAGGAAGTCTGTCATAATTTGGTACGATTGCTAAGCGACCAGTCGTTAAAGTGAGGACTACCCGTACTTTTTCTTTTTTTAGACAAGTGGAAAAAAGTGAACTGAAATGCTGTGAAATGGCACATTTTTGATTGCTTTTTATATTCAGCCTTTGAAGAGCAGGAAGAGGTGACCTCTCCTCTAGTGATAGTTTTGGTGGCAGAACACTGACAGTTGCTTCTGAAGACTTTCTCAATCCCATTCCCAAGCGCCCTAGATGTGTCATTTCGTTCACTGCACGTTGCCATTGTCAAGAATATAAAAGAAGCGGAGGAGGCCGTCTCCCCACTTCGCTCTTCACTCATTGTTTATATGCTTTAGTGGGAAAAGGCATTGACAGCCAAGGGGAGTTTGCTTGGATCAGGATCTCTTAAGTGATGCTGGGGGTGTGTGTGTGTGTTTCGTTGCAGGTTCAGCCATGCTTTACCTCACCACCCCTTCTCCTTAGGGCCACTGATGTGCAGCCGTGACCAAAAATCCTATGAAATTTACAAAATGGCCTCTAAATGCCTGACAGGTAGCAATTGTAGTTTGTGTCACCAAACCAGCGTGTATTTTGAAGCACCTTTTAAAAGTTGACAGATTGATTGTGACATGAGCTTCGGCCAAATCGTACTTTTTCCGGCTGTGTTTTCTCTCCTTCCTCCTGACCCTCCCCTCTTTTCCTGAGGAATATGTCAAGATGCTTTTTCACATCTGTTGCCGGTTATTCTTGTCACTGGCATAGCTGTGCAAATGAGCGTGGGTGTCAAAGGGCATCTCTTAAGTATCTGCAAAAAGTTCCTTGACTCCCCCTCCCCTCCTAGATTAATTCATTCAGATACGTCCTGGCTGCATTTAAGAATGTCTGAGGGGGGAAGAAATGATGAGTCATGTAGTGCAGAAGTTCTCAGAACCATGCCGGATGTCAGGAAACAGCACAAATTATTAAAAGTATAGAGTTCATGTGTGTTAGTTGTACCTTCACGTTGGATAGATTTCAACTGGTATAAAATAGCCTATTATAATGCAATGTGCTCCATCCACATCTTCCAAAAATCCACAGATTTCCCCCCCCCAAAAAAATCTGGATATTCTAGGTTTTCATTTGAAATTGCAAAACAAGCCTAGTCTTAAGAACTTGGAAAGTATAATACTTAGATACAATATGCCTACTTATGGGTCATCACTCCTTACCTGACAGTTATCTGTCACATTAGTTCTCTATTATCTCTCAAAGAATTAACTATTACACTAGTCACTATTTCCTTTGAAACATTCCTGCTAAAAAAGCAAATTTACCCACAACCATTGTGACTGTTCTAGTCATTAAGAATTTTATCTTTTGCAGACCTCACCACTCCTAACTAATTTGGGTAATTGCAAAAGTCTTTGTCAACATTCTGGCTATACTAAATCTTGCAGGCACAATTAATTTTTGCCATGTTCAGACATTCTCCATTTGTTACTTGTATATATGGATACTGGGGGATAGGGGGTGGGGTGGGAGAGAAAGACTCCATTATTGTTCCTAACATCCTACATGTCATATATTAAATCCTTTCAACGTCTCTGCACTGAATTGAGATTTCTGAAAGGAGCCCTCAATCTGTAAACAATAGCAGAATGTGCAAAAGCACTCCATACAAAGTAGGTGTCCCCTGTAGAACCACGCAGTTCACACATAATGTACTTTTGAACAAATCTAGGTTGCAATGATCCAGAATTTCAATGTGTTTGGCCCAATTACTACAGTTCTATAAAAGGCTGAGTTGGCCATCTCTTTTTTTGGGATAGTAGAGGTAGACTCCTCCCTGCCAACAGGTTCCCAGGAAGGAGCACACTGGGTTGCTAGAAACATCTTATTGGATTCTGAAAACTGAAAACAGTGCATGTGCAACAGGTAAGGGACCTCCCCTCCTCTATGTAGGCCATCAAAAGCAGAGGGCAACAAAATGTGAGGCTTCACTTGCAGTTCTGAGAAGATAATTGATACCTGTCAATGAAAATGGAAAAAAAGTGCGGTGATATGTGATTTGAACCCAGATACATCTTATAATAGGTTGACCAGGCAATCTATGGACAGTCAACTTCAAGATCCCTTGGAGTTTAGTTAGGCTTGGATTGACCAGCTCTTGAGAACAGCACCATCAGAACCACAGTTTGGAAGCTTATAATATGTCAGGTCTTGCTGTCTGGGGCTGTTGAGAGCTTATAAGAAATTACTTTTGACAGGCTTATGAGATAGATCATCATCTTCATGTGACCACCTTTGTAGGGATGTCCAATGAAAGAGGTGATCCAATTTCTTGAGCTACTGTATTTTAAACCAGAGAGGGATTTTTACACATTCCTTTCACGTGATCATCCTGTTATTTGACATAGTAGTAGCATTTTGAAGGCCTACTTAACATTAGAAGGGAAGAAGGAAATGAAACGGTGGGAAGAGAAGGCTCTTCTAACAAGCAGCAGTATTTCACCAACAATGACTGATCTCAAAAAAAAAAAAAAAAAAAGCTCCAAGCAGGGCTAAAAGCTAAACTTGGAAACCAAGGAAAGATCCCAGAAGATAATAATGGCAGATCACTTTCATACTGTTGTTAAGATCACAAGTTTGATCCTGTGGCTTCCAACAAGCTTACTGTTTTTTTTAATCAGGCTTATCCAATGAAAGCAAGAGGTTTGCTTAATGGCAATAATTGATAACCAGTCTGGAGCAGTTGTTTTGATGGCCTTTGGTGGAACCTCATTTTGGGAAAATCTTAAAATGATCATTCTTAAACTACTTGCCATAGGAAACAAACTCAACAGAATGGTCACTACAGCAAAGCTCCTGATCCTGTGACCGAATAGTAGATTTCCTACTCAACTGCTACTGCCAGGCCTATGAGAATTCCTAGGAAGTAGCATTACTTGACAAATGGCATCCAACATTTTGAAGCACTGTTGCGATTGCTCTTCATAATATTCCTCCCAGTTTGAAGCTTCACATTCTTTAAGATCAGGTTCTAAGAAGTACACTGGGTTATTTAGAGCTGGAAACTCACTTCCTTGATGCCCCTCTGAGGGGAACAAGAAATGCCTATAAAAATAAAAAGAGGGGAAATGTTTCATCTATACACAGTGGGTCACTTATTCATGATCAACAATGGCAGGTCATCTCACCTATTTTTATAAAAAAGCGTTCCTTCCCAATCTTAACACTCTCAAAATGTGTTGAGTGAGGTTGTCTCTAGGAAACAACCTAAAGCAGCTCACTGCAGGCTGGTAGCCTGATTTTCTTTTTTCAGATTTCTCTTTCAAGTCAGGTTGAAATCCAATATCATACCCCATCTCTTCACCTTGGGCTACTTTACAAGGAGTTAGTGGACTGATACATGCAAAAGGCAAATGTTTTTCCAGCTCAGGGCATTGGAGCTACTCTAAAGAAGAAGAAAAGGTGGTTTATTCATAGCACACAGACTCCAGATAACCCATTTGAATGGCTTGCGACACTCTGACACACCAGCATAGCCAGATGCTGGTCTGGCTATGATCCACATTTGTTTCCCTATTGGTTTTGTCCTATTATATTTTTTGAGGATGCACGGCAATGGAAAAGTAATCCAAATACGTAACTGTAAAGTTAATAAATCAGCCAATTGTGTGTGCATGTGTGTAAATAGGTGCTATATACAAAGACTAAAGGATGAAGATGCTTTCCAGATCTTTAGTGGAAGATTCTTACAAATAGGAGGTGTTCTTTCAGAGGAACACCTGAATTTCCTACAGAAGAGAAACCTGAACATGCCTAACTGGGAAAAGTACACCGAATAGGTAGGATTTACTCGAGGCAGAAACTGCTGCAGGTGCCAAGCCACGTAGGGCTTTTCAGATCAATACTAGCACTTCAAATTGTACACAGAAGCCTATTAGCAAACAATACAGTACCCGCGACTGTTGGTTCTCACCCATTAACAACAGACAGTGCTTTGCATTTTGTACTGATTACAGTTTGGTGAGAATGTTCCCCCACAGAGGCATGTTGCTCCCCCTTGACCAAACACTTCATATGAATGGGGCACCCCACTGTACTTTGTCAAAACAAGGCCAGTCCAACTTGATTGACTGGCACGTGGACAAAAGAGCCCCTTACTGTCAAGCGGAGCCGCCATTCTGATCTAAGGCTTTGCAGAGTACCGCTCGGCTTGGAGAAGGGACTTTGAGAGGATCCTCAAGTCATTCTCCTGGCAGGAAAGCACTTCCTTGAAGTTCACACATACATTCCCAAATACATAACAAATGCAGTGCACATCTGTCAGCTCTAGTCTGGGCATGGATTATTCATTGGTTAAGAGGCATATCAAAAGCTAAAGCCGATCTGTGACTTCTCAGCACCTTGCCTCCTTCGGGGCTACTTTCCTGTATCAGGAAAAGGGAGAATGCAAAATAACGTATCTTCTGGGAGTCCCTTTGAGGGTTATAGGACTGTAGCCTGTTGGACTGTGAAGTTTACCCTCTAGTTCCAGTAGTACTTTGGTGTGCCAGAAAGAGGGTTTTTAAAAGTCTTTAATGGTATTTGTGGTAGCTTTGCCGTGCAGTGTTTGAGTTCTTCTGCTCTTGTGGGAGATCCAATCCAGCTTAACTAAGGGGTTGCGTCTTCCATCTGAAAATATGGCAAAATCCTTAATATGTACAGTCAGCTTAAGCTGGAAGAGACATTGTATGGTATGGTATGGTACGGTACGGTACGGTACGGTATGGTATGGTATGGTATGGTATGGTATGGCATTGGAATTTTTTATTTAATATAGCCACTCATTCCAATGGATTCTGGGCAGCTTACAAAATATAATACTAAATTTGTAGGGGGTTGCTTCCCTCTGCTTTTAATAGAAGAGACCTTGAGTGCAACATTCTGCCCAATCATAGTAAATGGGCAGAAACACTAGGAGAAAGACCACTACCCAACTAACCAGGCCCATGAATGGAAAGCGGTACGCCTTTCTTTTTCTGTTCTGTGTCATTGACATTGAGCCCAAAACTGTCAAGCTCCAATTAGTTATAATGCTTGGGGGAGGAAGACTCAGCCAATGAAGATGTGAGTGGCTCACCTGGCTGGTGAATGGTGAATGGCCCAGAGGCCCAGATTTTGAAGGCAGCCTCTAGATCAGGGGTGTCAAACCGCCGGCCCGTGAGCTGGTTGCATCATGCGGAGGCCGCGCCCAGCCCAGCTCCAGCAATGCAAAAAAAGTCCAATACGTCACAGCACGTCACATGATGCGGCAAGTTTGACCCATGCTCTAGATGCTTCCTGTATGGGCAGGCAATTTTTACAAATAACTCAAGATGGTGAACATATCCAACTCACCTTCCTCCTCCTCCTATTTCCCCCCACAATAACAACGCTGTAAAGTAGGTTGGGCTGAGAGACAGTGACTGGCCCAAAGTCATCCAGTTGGCTTTCATGGCTGAGGCAGGACTTAGATATAAATCTATGAATGCTTTTGTTTGAACACCCTGTCGGCCCAAATATGGGCCGACAGGGTGTTCAAACAAAAGCATTCATCCTCTTCCCCTGTCTCTTGTAGCTAACAAAGCGAGAAAGAGCCTGTGGCCTAGTGGCTAACACCTCTGCTTAACATGCAGACAGCCCAGGTTCGAATCTCGGAAGGGTATGTCTGGCTGCTGAAACCAAATAAGGTTAGAAATAGCTATCCCAGTACTCCCTTAATTCTTTGTTAGCAATCCAAATTTTGAAAAACATATAAATCTATAGATACTATTTTTCTGTATTTGTCTTATTCTTGCTTTCTACTACAGTTTGGGCAATGCCTGCTAAACTATTCTCATTTTAATTGTTTTTATTTGAAAAATGGCAAAAAATACAGAATTTAAAATAACAAATTCATAAGAGAAACAAAAGGAACTGAAGAAAAGGAAAAAAAAACAAGGAAAAATGGGAATGCACAGACAAAAATGAATACAACATTTCTGAATCTTTGCGATGTGAAGGGAAAACAATACGTACTCAGTATTTCTATTCAGTGACATTTGTACACCCAAAGGCAACGTTTTAGGGAAGCATTAATAATATACTGCAACTAATAAATGGATTTGAGTACATTTAGTCTTAATTGTGGGAGGTTTCAACGTTCTTTGTGTGTTATGCCAATTTTTAAATCAGAGCAACTTCCCATACTTTTAAATACTTCTTTTTCAATGAACCATGAATTTTAATTGTCCAGTTTTTGCAATATTGGATTTGGCAGTTAACAACAGGAAGTGAATTAATTTCTTATGCTACACTGATTTATGTTTGTACAATTTATACAACATTAAAAATATGAACAATAAACCAACAGCAGGGCTCATTATAAAAGCTTGTTGAGTGATTTTCCTAATTTCTTTACAAGCCAAATGGACTAACTGGGCATTGCCAAAGAAGATGGTAATATGCACCAATTCAGTTGATGCATCTTGTCAACAAAATATAGTGCAATTTTAATGAACTGGAGTGCTACCTATGACTTGTCTTCCTGATCTATTCCTGATGACTTTCTGAAATAGATTTGAAAGAAATTATGTGCTATAAAGAGTTCCAATGAGATTAATCATGATCAAAAATCTTTACCATCTTCCCTAAGTTTTTAATTTTCAAGAGACTCTGACGTTCTCAGTATAACTAATAAGATTGTTTTCCTGGTGACGTACTGATGTAGGAAATCCTGCCCTTGGGGACCCACAAGCAAGCTGGTAATCACAGGGATCAAATTTCATAAGCTATGATTGGAAGATTCCACTCATGTTGGTCCCACTTCAGAGAATGTTAACTGTGCCTAAAATCTAGTTGTGGTCTCTAATCCTGGGGGTGGGGCTTCAATTTAAACATTACTATGAAAATCAATGCTCTTGTCTGTTGTCAGGGCAAAGTAGCCATTTGAAATAGTCAGCCAGGAGCTACAGAATCAGATAGTCCTCCAGACCAAAACAGAATCACAGGTTAAGCTAGAAAGGTAGGATTGCAGAGTGAGCCAGGAATCTAGATTGAAGAACAATGGAAATACTAGAAGAGAGTAAGACATTCCATGTAGTTCCCATAAGGTTTGCTTCATCCTTGCTGTTGATCAGATTTCCAGATTATAAGACCAGCCATTCATTGCTCTAAACATGTACTCTTTTTTCATGTCCTAGTTTATTTCCCATGTAATTTTTCTTTAGCACTGCACTTTGGGCATTAGGTTCATTCATATGCACTTACAAGAAAGAAATGAAATGTTTTTAATGGGAATCCCGTGCATTTCTCCTCCATCTACATAGGAACACATCAAAAGGCAAAAACTCGGGTGCAATGCCTAGTGACTAGTCCCAGCTTTCCTCCTTTGTACTCTTCCCTGTGAGATGAAAACAGGGCCATGGGAGCCCCAGAAGAAAATAGTGTCAACTATTGTACTCTTGTCCTAAAAGAGAGGTGACTGTCCCGAGTATTAAACCTGGTTTGAAGGAGTGACTTTTCTCACTGTTCTCATGCCCTTGTATTTGGCTAGTTGCTCAATTATTCATAGACATTAGATTGTCTCCCTTGTGTTTGTATTTCCAACACAATTTTGAACTCTATCATTAGTGTTGCAAGAAAGCCAAGGGTCAAACACAGTCACAGACCAGGCTACTGAAATCTTCCTTTGTGTAATTAGCATTTCCCCGTTTTACAGTATTATCTTTTTTTAAAAGACTTTTTTATTAACTAAATACAAAAACAAAGATTACACGTAATTATAAAAGAACAATAACAAAGCTGAAAAAAGAAGCAAAAGTTTACAATGTATATTTACAGACATCAGTAAACTGAACCCACGATTCACTGTAATCATCCATTGCTGATCAATTAACCAATTCTGCAAACAACTTAATAGTTGGAGCCATGTGTTTGTCTTTGTGACACTGAACAATTAGGACTTTAAGTCAATTTTCATGGTTCAGCATTGAACAAAAATCTATTGAAATTTTTAGTTTCACACAATTATTATCATTGTCTGCTATCTGTCAGGCACAAATAACCAGGAACAAAAGTTGAGTTCAAACCACTTAAAGTTTATTACATGCTATGTATACACAAGAATCTGGTCTATTAATGGTCAAGGCATATTGGCACTAGATAAGAGTTAACAGAATTCCTGGGTGGCATGACTTAGGTTTCTTGTGCCTGCGTAAGGATTCCAAACTGATGACTCATTTGATCTCGCCTCTGCCTGGTCATCTCCTACAGTACCCAATTATCATTTTGTGCTTGCTATTTTTAAAGGCACATAGGGATTGCTGGTGCAACATGCATCTTGGATGGGAGCCACTAAAACCTGAAAGGGGCAGATAGCCTTCCCTTCCCCAGAGAGGTTTCCTCTATAAGTTTTGAACTTGTAGTTCCCATTATCCCATCGACTTTGCCAGAAGTAATTGATGGTAGCTGTGGTACTAGGGGCCCAGGGGCCTGATGTAATGTACTGCAAGAATAACCTTGGGAGGCAGGAAAAGAGGTACAGCCCTAGACAATGATCTGATAACAGAAATCTGAGTCAAAGGAGGGATGGGGTGGAGAAAGCATTTCAGAAGGGACCCTCCCTAGTTCTCAGGGAAGTAAAAAGGCAATGGAGGGGAAAAGTGATTTCAGACTTGCAAGATTCTGTTACTGTAAACTTACAACAAAAGTAGCATTTGTATTCCTAGTTTTGGTTTCCTGGATGGATTACCTGCACAGACTGACATCTCCACAATTGTTATATTCACGTAAGATGCTATGCCTGGAAAAATAAAACATACTTTAGATTATCGTGGTAACCTGATTTGCAAACATACTAAAAGGATGTTGATTTGCAAACATACTAAAAGGATGTTGGCATTTCTTCAAGGCTTTAGATTCCAAGATACCAACTCTGCAGGCTGAGAAAGGTGACCTTAAGAGAAATAGATCAGATCCTTTACTAAGGTGACAAGGGGCAAAACTAAGCTTTGAAAGATGAAGGAAATATGCAAAAAACTGAAGCAGATCCTCCCTAATTCATACTAGTATATGGGGGAGGGGGGAGTGAAGTCAGACTTATAAAAGACTGATACTTTTTTTTCTTCTTCCATTTAATTATGTCCAGTTCTTAGAAACAGACTGGACAATTTCTGCAGGTTTCTTGACAAATGGATTGCCATTGTTTTCTTCCTAGGGCTGAAAGAAAGTGACTAGCCTAAGGTCACCCAGCTGGCTTTGTGCCTCAGGCAGGACTAAAACTCACAGTTCCCCTGGTTTTCAGCCTGATGCCTTAACCACTGCATCAAACTCTTTAAAAAAAAAAAAACATAATTTCAGCCTTCATATAAGTTGATGTCTCCGTTTGGTCTAGATCAGCAGCCTCCAACCTTTTGGGCAACAGGGACCGGTTCCATGGAAAAAGGTTTTTCTGTGGACTGGAGGGGGTGTGATTTTACGTGCTGCCTGTATCCTGCCAATGGGGCTTCACTTGTTTGCAGGCCCAGTTGCAGGCATGCCATAGACCGGTGGGATCCCTGGTCTAGATAGTGAGACTAACACCAATCCACCCCATTTTAGTCTAGTCCAGGGGTAGGCAACCTTGGCTCTTTTATGACTCGTGGACTTCAACTCCCAGAATCCCTGAGCCAGCCATGCTGGCTCAGGGATTCTGGGAGTTGAAGTCCACGAGTCATAAAAGAGCCAAGGTTGCCTACCCCTGGTCTAGTCTAATATTATTGGGCAGTTCAGCCAGAGGATCCTCAGTTGATCTGTTGCTGACAGAGGAATCTTCAAGAGATGTACTAAGCCTAGTTCTGAGTTCAAACTAATAGTTCAGGTGCTGCTTTGCAAATAGGTGTCTTTCTTGACAGAGACAAAGAGACAAGATTCCTTATCACTCATGGGAGGAAAAAACTACCAGTTATCAGGGGAACAACCCTTCAAGCATGCTTTCTGGGGTTGTGATACCCCATTTTTTCAGAAACTTAACTAGGTGTCACCACTAACGATTATGGAGAGGTGAAGTTCACCCAACACTTGATTGGTCTCATTCTCTCTCCTTCCCCCCTCCCCCACTGTAATAATAATAATACCTCGTGCAGCTGCACATTCACTTTTTAAAAATAAATAAATAAAACAAATCTGGACTTTTGAGCTGAAATATTGATTCTTGACAAAACGTATGGGCTAATTATATGCCATAAATTTAGACACTCGGGGAATGACTGCACTTATTTATAATATCCTGCATTAGCTGGAGAACCAGATTGCCAGCTTCCCTGAATGCAGAGGCATTATTAATAGTTTCTAACATAGCACACTTCATCTCCAAAGAGAGAGGGAGAGGGAGAGGGAGAGGGAGAGGGAGAGGGAGAGAGAGAGAGAGAGAAAAAAGAGAGAGAGAGAAAGAGAGAGAGAGAGAGTATAATTAATTAATCATTTAATGCTTAACAGCACTTAACTCCATGCTGCTCTCTACACAGAAAGAAAGAGCAAGTGTGTACACTGTAGACATTAAGCACTTCAGTGTATTTAACTCTCTGATCATATTAAGTGCAGCCTGGAGCCAACAGGGAGGAGCTGGAGGAACTTCAGCAACCTGAGCTCCTGTTTCAGGACAATGCATTTCATCCAGGACTTGGGAGGAAGTAGCTTGGCTTCTTCCAAAACTAGAATGTTCAGTAGCCCTGGCAGCTAGCCAGCACTGAGAGATACTATGGACTGTCATTTGGGGACGTCTAGATGAACATGTATTGTCTGTCCACGATGACCCAGTCCTTAAAAATGTCGGTGCAAGACTGACTTCTATACTGATTGGGTTGGGGACATTGTACAAGCCATAATTGGCTGGAAGAGGTAACTGCTGGAGGAGGGCAAGTGATCTCACATTTGTTGGGATGTCATTGCACAAATGACACACATTGTCAATGTGCATTATTTGCATCCGATGACATAACATACATTACTTAATTTTGGCGCCACTGCAGCTTCGGTGTTGGCTAGGTTCCCGTTGAAGGGCTGCACTATCTGTCACAGCTGGCAAGCAGTCATGGCTAGATTCACACAAGTCCAAAGTCTAAATTAAACAAACCATCTTAAAGCTGAGCTCACCCAAGATACTTCACCTGGTCAGATACAAAGATAGCATCTGCATTTGCACTCCATGCCAGGCCTGGTTAATTTCGATAAACTTATGTTTGTTCACTTGTAATTTCCTTCTCTTTTTGGCAGCTTAATGGTTTTTCTTTTTGTGAACCCAGGTCATCTAGTTAAAATATGGGTCAAGGCATTATGTAATCAGCCCTCCTCCCACTGGATAAATTCACTAACCTTCTGAAGCATATTGTGTGAATCCATCCTATGGTTTATTCTGATCTGGGAACCCAGCCAGTGATATTGTGTTGGCTTGGATCCACTCTGCATCTCTGCCTTCTTAAATTCCATTTCCCTTTCTGTAATTTTCTCCAATGGACAGTCTGCTCTTCAGTCCATGCACTTTACTGTTTCCAACTCAACAGAATGTGGCAAAGAGATTATGTAAAGAGGCTTGGGGCTCTCTTTTTATATTTATCAGTGTACTACGTTTTTGAAAATTGAACAGAACAGGCCGAAAGTAGGTGTGGCAAAAGAACATGGGGAAAAAATGGGAGTTCAGAAATGGACCAGGTCTGCCTGGGATCTGAAAAACATAAATACAATATGTTACTCGGTTACACAGATGCCTGCCAATGATTACTGCTTGTGGTGGGGTTGGAGACAACTTCAGAAGCCAAGCTCTGTGCTGCCTCCCAATCTTAACCTGCTAGTAAGTTTAGGGCTTGCATGGAACAGGCTTGGCCCTCATCATCTACAAGCCTAGCACATATTTCACACTTCAGGGCATGCTCTTAGAGAGTCAGCTTTCGTGGCGATTAGGAGAGGTTTTGTGCAAATTCAGTTAGCCCTGGGAAAGATAGATTCTACCTGTTTTTATTTAAACAAAAAATAATAATTCTTATGGCCCATTAATGTCTCAAGTTCTATCATAAGCAACCTGTTAAACCTCAAAGCACTGCAAGACTATTAGTTTGTCTATCACACGCTACACACACCCATCCCTTTGAAGATCTCTTAGTTCATGGCTTTTGTGCAGCACCTGCAATTCAGCTGCTGCTGATTTTTCAGTAAGTTAAAATGAAGCTAAGCAATACACGATTAAGTCAGGAGAGGTGGAAAGGGGAAGGAGAGACAACTGGTGAATAAAAAGCAAAAAAAAAAAAAAAGCTAAACTTTTTTCTGCTTGCTGCATCCATTTTCCCCTGACCCACGCCTCCTCCTGACACATACAAGACTTACTTATGGCTGCTAATTATTCATTCATTCTGAACTTGTGCATTCAGACCTTTGGTTATTGCATGCTACGCTATTGCAAACTTTTTTTTCCCCTTTTTCTTTTTTAAAGAAGAGCATCTAAATACACTAGCTGGCTTTGAAAGACACCACAGTTCACGTTATGATTGGCACTAGTTAATCAAGCAGGTATCCTTTTTTTTGCAACGCCTTCACTGGCTCCCGGGTTTCAAATGCTTGCAGAAAATGCTGATTGCTGCCTAGCAAGGCACTAAATAGCTCACAACCGTTCCAAGATATCTAATTGCCTTTCTCTGCTCATAGGAATCTGCTTGGACATTTGGTCCTGCAGGAGGAGGCGTTCCTATCAACCTCTGAGCTGCACAAGGTTGAGATGTGGAAAGTGTTTTTTTATAATCACAATTAACCCATTAAATTCCTCTCTTGTCCTTCCCCGGCTGTCCTTACAAACTGCTGGCTATAACCCTTTCCCCTCGCCCACAATCATCTGGTTTCTTGTACTTGATGTTTTAAGAGCCCACTCTTGATTTAATTTTCTCTCTTTTCATTTCTCTCTTTATCTTTATCTGGCATGGTACCTTTTTCAGCTTCTTTCATGCTCCCGCTTGAATTTTCAAAGAAAAGTGGTACAGCCCAACAAGGACCCTGCACGGGAGCAGGATCAGTGTTCAGGAGGCTTTATTCCTAATAGGAGCAGTTGCTCTACTCTGTGCCAGGAGACTCTAATGGCTAGCATAATCTAGCTAGCAGCATCCCCCACTGCCTGTTAATAATGAGCATAACAGCTGGTGACTGGGGATCCCTCCAAAGGCGGCTGTCGAATTAGGCAGCTGCCTAAACAGAATCTGCCGAAATGTCATTGCACAACAGAGGCTGATCTGCGTGTGCTGAGCCTATAGTGGGGGGAGCCTGTCCCACTCCAAAAGGTATGGCAACTAGCACCTCCTGCCAGCTGGAAATCCTTCCTTAATGGAAAAGCTGCCCCAGGAAGTCTCCCCTGTGTCGGCTGCCATTTTACTCTTTTGCTACCTTTTCAGTGCCAGACAGCTATTTTCTACCAAGAGTGAGGAGAACCTGCCAAACCCAAAGAAGGGAGGGGAGAAAAATGAATTTCGCCCTGACTTCTCTTGTTCAGTTTTCCACAACCAAACAGGGAGGGATCCTTTGGGCTGGAGGACGTGCAGGTCATATAACCTGTAGTTATACTGTGATTACCATTCTTTTTGTTTGTTTATTTTCAGCAAGAACGCTATATCATTGCTCTATGTAGGGATTCATGATGGCTCAGGAATTCTGGGGGCTGAAATTCACAAGCCATAAAGGGGCCATAGTTCTCCACCTCTGACTTAGAGGGTCCTTTATGGTCTGTAGCTTTAAAATGGGAGAAGCCCTGTGTACCTAGCTGGAATATGGAAGATTTTATGTTCCCCACCCAAAAGCAGCAGCAGAGAAACCCAACCAGAATGATCTCGCCTCAATTTCACCCCATCAGCAGCCCCAGCAAGAAGACTGGGACTAGATGAAGGCTGAAAGCAGGATGAACTATATTTTTGGCACGAGGTCTGCAGTTAGTCTAGTTGAGATGTGGAGAGCTGCATGAAAAATAGATGTGGCTATGTGGGAAATAGGAGGAGGGGGAGGGGGCTGGAGCTATGAATATTTCATCAATTAATTGCGTGTATGCCCCGTATTTTTATTCCATCCCTGCATGTGGATTATGCATCCCATAAAAGATGTGAGGCTTTTTGGCAGCAAAGACTTCATCATTTCCCCCACCATCCCCGCCTTCCTCTGCCATCCTCGTTCAGTATCTGGTTGCAGGTAAGACTGCGCTGAATGTCTGTACTGCAGCTTCCTAAAAAAGGAAACGGTAGAGGCTAAAAATATACACAGTGAACAAACCAGTAACATAATAAAGCAATAAACACTTCAGTCCAGTAGTACATCTGGGACATAACATCAATGCAGCCCTCAGCCAACAGCGCGTTAAAAAAAAGATCAAATCAAAATATCTGCATAGATGTTGAAATATAAAAGAGGTCACCCTGGGAATAGAAGTGGGGCCGTTGTCAAAGAGGATTTCTGCTGTCCCAATTATGGCTGGGTGTGTGTGGATATATTCCATGGAGGGCCATTGATGTTAATGAAGTACACTGTGTTTATTTATCTATTTTTAAAAAAACAAAACATAGTATATCCAATATGGCAAACACACCCAATAATAAGCCGAAATAATAATAATAAAGTTGGAAGGGACCTTGGAGGTCATCTAGTCCAACCCCCTGCTCAGGCAAGAAACCCTATACCATTTCGGACAAATGGCCGTCCAGTTTCTTCTTAAAAACTTCCAGTGTTGGAGCATTCACCACTTCTGGAGACAGATTGTTCCACTGGTTAATTGTTCTAACTGTCAGGAAGTTTCTCCTTAGTTCTAGGTTGCTTCTCTCTTTGGTTAGTTTCCACCCGTTGCTTCTTGTCCTGCCTTCAGGTGCTTTGGAGAATAGCCTGACTCCCTCTTCTTTGTGGCAGCCCCTGAGATATTGGAATACTGCTATCATGTCCCCCCTCGTCCTTCTCTTCATTAAACTAGGCATGCCCAATTCCAGCAGCCTTTCCTTATATGCTTTAGCCTCCAGTCCCCTAATCATCTTTGTTGCTCTTCTCTGTACTCTTTCTAGAGTCTCAAATGATTCACAAGGGCTAGAAACCAGAGTCTAAAACAACAGCTAAAAACAGCAGTTACAAATTTAACAATATTGAGCTGAAAATACTTAAATTGGAAAGAAGTGCAAAGCACACTTACTGATTCCTTAGGCTGGAATCAAAAGAGATGTTTTTCCCTGGTCCTGGAAGGACATTGGAGAGGGTCCTAGCCACACACAGATTAGACAAACTTTAACACAATTGGGATGTGTTAAAAACTGGTTAGAGGGATTCTTAGTAGCACCTTTCTTCCAGCAATCCCCCCCAAAAAATATGAAAAAGTAATGTTCTTTATTTTTGAGGAAAGCATGGCTTGCTATGGTCATCCCTGCATGACACCCTTTAGTTTGCTTAACCATGGAGTTCTTAGCTATTCTATCCAGACCGTTTTCCTCCAGCTCAGTCAGTGGTATTATCTCAATGGCCAGCAATTGATATGCCTCCTGGTTCATCACCAGCCAAAGTGGCTGAGCTGAGTGAGAAGAAGAGGGACTCTAAGCATGGTGTCTTCTTGAAGGGATATGAGGGTGACAGCATCACTGGGCTGTCTGAAGATGGGAGGTAGCTGCAATCTAAGAAGAAGTGCTGAAAAGTAATTGTATTGTGATGTGTATTGGGCTGTGAGAATAACCTTGGGAGAAGTGAGGAAGAGCCACAGCCTAGACCAGGGGTCTTCAAACTTGGCCCTTTTGTGACTTGTGGACTTCAACTCCCAGAATTCCTCAGTCAGGCACGCTGGCTGAGGAATTCTGGGAGTTGAAGTCCACAAGTCATAAAAGGGCCAAGTTTGAAGGCCCCTGGCCTAGACAATAGGGAAGAGAAATCTGAATCCCAAGGAGGGATGCAGGTGAAGAAAGCAACTGTCCCCAGATCTTTGGAAAGTAAAAACATTGGGGGGGGGAAACACTTTCAGACTTGCAGGTTCCTTTTACTGTAACTTTACAGTAAAGGTAGTATTAGTACTTATGGTTTGGTTTCCTGTCTGGACTACCTCAAAAGGCTGACATCATGTTCTCAAGGATTAAATGTCACTTTTGTGAGAAAGGATTGTTTTGTTCAACCTTGTTTGCTCAAAATGGTTCTGTTAATTCTAGCTATGCTGTTTGTGGTCCTCCATGGTGATGATGGCTCTATCAAGGTTTTTTTTTTTTACTCCATTGTCAGTCAAATAATTGGAAAAGAACACTACCAGCATAATGGGTAGGGGATTGATTGATTGATTGATTGATTGATTGATCGATCGATTGTTCAATCATATGGTAATGGTAGGGCATATAAGTGCACAAATGTCTTTGATGCCTACTTCCCATCATCTCTAATTAATATTGCCTTTATAGACAGGACTAATGAAATAGCGGTTCAACATGTCCATTAGATAGCCAGTTAGAAATAACTCAGTTCTCACAGTACTTTGCCATTGACTGCGTCTTTTGAGAACTGCAATCTAAAAACATCTGCATAAAAACATTGGCAGTGTTGCCTGTCTCCAGTGTATCATCTATAATAAAGAATTATCTTGGGAGTTGCTGACAAATAACTATCTATCTCTCCTGTCTGCAGTTTTTGGGATATTTAGAAAGAAGTTCCTTACCAGCAGTTACTATAATTAATCTCTCTTCGTCTACAGATCCGAAGGCGTCGCCCAACTCCTGCCTCCTTGGTCTTGAGCAGCGACCAATCATCACCTGGTGAGAGCAGATGCATGACTTGATTGAATGAAAATTCCCCCCTCCCCTCCCCCTGTCCAGGAATGATTTGTTGCTATTCAGTAGGTCAGTCCTGGAGAGAATTTGAATAGTAGTATGTGAGACAACAAAGACTTTAAATCAGGGATGGGAAGGGGATCTACAGTATAGTCATCCAAGCATTACTGAAATATTCTCCCAGCAGCTGCAAGCCAATATTGCTCAACATCTAGATCTAGTAATATCTCAAAAATCTAGAACTAGTAACATCTAGATGGCCACCTCTCTCACCCATGCCTGTCCTAAAAAGTTGCTCATTATTTATATTATGGAGGCATCTTTTCTGACTCCTGAGGAAGGGATATATGGGGGCCTCACTCTGATTGGTACAAGGGACTATTTCTGATATTGCTGAAACTCTCAAGCTATAGCTAAGGACTAAGAGCCAGTCAGCTCTCTCTACCCCAAAACATAACTCTTTGCTAAAGCCTTTGCTGTCAATCAGGTTTTTCAATTGCTTTTTGCAGTGCAAAATAGATTACAGAGTATGATTGAGGCAAAATAATGGCAATTGAGTCCTGCCTTTATTCATGATTGCACAATTGAGGCTGGGAAGGCTTTGGCCAGCCTCCCATCCCTTTTCTGTACTGCTCCTGGTTTTCAGTGAATAAATTAAAATTAAAATTATTGGATTTATGTTTGGATAAGAGGGATAAGAAGAAGGAATTGAACTAATGAGTAAAACACATGCGGGCTTAAGAAACATAACTCTTATCCTGGACAAGGCATTTGACCTCCACTCACCACCCCTATGCAACTTTCAAAACACTTGACAAAATTCATACATTGTCCTTAGTCCAAACCTAAGAGTGACAAAATGTGGCACCCTAGGTGGGTGAGACCCTGATGTCCATGTACTATGACTGATGGTTAGAAATTCCAGGAATTGTAATCCAATATATTTAATATTGGAATCATTTTCTTCATTATAACAAATTACACATATTATCTAAGAGGCTAGGTCCATTTAGCAGGTGCTTTTGCAAGCAGCATAGATTTTCCTCTCTAATTTGGCTGATGTGGGAATCAGGAATTCAGTGATGTGGAGGCTGTTTTAACCAGGCAATGTGTGGTTGCCTGGTTTAAATATAAATATAAATCTCCCACAACCTTGTGGAGTAGTTGACAACATCATTCCTAGGCATTGTGGAAAATTTTATATGCCAGTTATGGAGGGAGGATCTGCTGCCCTATAGTATACAGAGAAGGGGGTCTACAGGAAAGAATACTGTGGTGATGCAGGTGCAAGAGAGGGTGAGAAGAGAGGGTAAGCCCACCTTTTTGTAACCTTGGCCCAGAATGACACACATTGAGTTAACATCCAGAGCCTGTTAGAAAATAAACATTAAGCCAAGTATTTAGGGCAAATTGTTTTTAGAAATATACCCCAATTTGGCAACTAATTTATTTTGTTCAGCATTCCCCATCCATGCTATTTTGGTTTAGTGTGCAAGATGGTTTGAATTTCACATATCCTGCTTTTGATGGGATCCAGAATGAAAAGAAGGCCAGAATGCTGAAGTTGGTAAATGGCTTAAACGAGGTTGTGCTGAAGTCAGCTTGTGTTCATAGTATTCCAAACTGTCAGGCTTTCCTCTTAGACTCAAGGTACATATTTACTCATCTGAGATCACTACATCTTCACAAGTGAAAAATGCATGCTCTAGAGTCTAGGTCAGGTACAGAGACAAATTTTCTCCAGCCCTTCCATTTTATCTGAGACTCTTGATCATTTTAGAACAAAGACAGGAGTTGGTTTATGGGGCTAGGAAAAGGAGAGAAGCAACCTCTGATTTAGGATTACCAGATATCTGAATGCACAATGGAGGATATGAACAGTTAGACAGGAGAACAAAGAGTAGGGAGAGGACTCACTAATTCAGGGGTAAGCAACCTTCACTCTTTTATGACTCGTGGACTTCAACTCCCAGAATTCCTGAGCCAGCATGACTGGCTCAGGAATTCTGGGAGTTGAAGTCCACGAGTCATAAAAGAGCCAAGGTTGCCTACCCCTGCATTAATTATTTAGCTATCTAAATGGTGTCTGCAATGGTGTCTGCAACTAACAGCATAGTTTCCCAGCAGGGAGAAAGACAATGCCTAAGAATAGTCTGACCAACCTGTGAGATCCTGGGAAGGCAGTTGGAGAGTGAGGAAGCCACAGTGCCCCCCCCCACCCCACCAATGCACTATGAGGGAACTCTAAAGATGTAGAGTCACCTCCCAAGTGGACTGTTGCAATGTACTTTACATGGGGCAACTCTTGAAGAGCATTCAGAAGTTGCAGCTGTTTCACAATGCAGCAGTATGGGCAGAAGTGGGCACACCTCAATGCATCCAGGTAACAGCACTGCTGTATGAGCTGCACTGGCTCACAATAACCTTCTGAGTAGATGCTGGCTGACAACTTTTAGCCCCTATGTGGCATGGCTCTGGTTGTTAGCAAGACTGGCTATTTCTGAAGGTCTGTGGCTGTATTACTCAAACTAGTGGGATGTTTCAGGTCCCTTCAATGAAGCAGTCTCATCTGGTGGGGCCTTGGAAATGTGCCTTTTCTGTCTTGGAATGTGCCTTAAAGAACGCCCTCCCACTGGGGATATGGATGATCCCCATCCCTATTGGCCTCAGGGAAAGCTGGGAAGGCTGACATTTCCCCCAGGCACTGGGGCCAGGATGTTGGTAGAGCAGGCACTGGATAGTTGGTCAGTAGCTGGAAGTAAGTTTTATTGCTTGATTTGTTAAATGTTACAAAAATTTAATTTTTTTAAAAAAAAACTAGTTATAAAAAGATAAGATCTATCCTAAGGCTTATAGATTAGAGAAAAAATAGGTCAGAGATGAGGATTCCCTTATCTATATTATGTTCCCTTCCCTTCTTTCCCTCCAGGGCCATCTTTCCGAAACTAAGATTGTCAGTGCAGCAATTGGAATTTGTGTCATGCCTATTTGGATTTTTAATTGACTGACAGGTTTCATTAATGTAAATTGGGAGGGAGTTGGAAAGAGAAATAGCAAGGAAGGGACCTAAGCGATTTATTAAGGTTGGAATAAAAGTGGATATTCACATAAATACATTTTTCGGGGGGGCGGCTCCACAATTTGCCAATGTTTCAGTTAGAAAATCAATTGCAGAAATAAGTTTACCAGGACAGTGCAGGCTGGGTTCCTTTCTCTTTGGATCACCCTTGCCCCTCATGCCATTTTAATCCTCGCCTATCCAAATTGTGGGCAGGATGCAACATTGGCTGTAGCTTTTATTTTTTGCAGCATCTCTTCTCCAGCTGATGACGTTTTCTTTTTTTCTGTATGTGGTATCAGCAAAGAGGCCCTCGGAGTTTCTTACTGTTTCTGCTCATGGTTTGGTGTATAAAATGAGTTGCATGAAAATCCTTCAGTTGATGCCTGCTTAATGATACTGCCAAACATGAATACCCATTCTGCTCCCAGTGAAGGAAATGATTGCAAGAAAATGTCCTTCGTATCTGGACACTCTTCTGCCTCATTTTCCTATCCGGTCAATCTCCAACAGCTGCATCTGCCCTTTGAAAGTCATGCAGCCCCTGTAATGACCTGTACATCTCTCTCCATCTGTCTGAATGTTTAGGAACTTTTCACAGCAGATGACAGATTGGCAAACTATATTCCTTATGCCTAGGAATTCTGGGCATGTTGCTCTCAAAAAGTAAAATTTAGATGCTTTGACAATGTTGAGATTTAAGAGCTAAGAGATATTTACAGCTTAATCCCCCAGTCTAGAAGAACTCAGCATCTAAGTCAGTGATGGCGAACCTTTTAGAAACTGAGTGCCCAAAGTGCAACCCAAAACCCACTTATGCATCGTCGGGTGCCGGGTGGGTGTGACCCATTGGCTGGGTGTGGCCCATTGAGTGGGCATGGCCCATTGGGTGGGCATGGCCCATTGGGTGGACATGGCCCATTGGGTGGGTGTGGCTGCGGTGGTAACGGCAGACTGGATGGGACTAAAAAGTTCAATCAATCAATTCCAACTTGGCAAGATCTTTTTTTTCCCCGTGAGAAGTTGAAATTGAGTGATTGAGCCTTTCTTTTTTGTACATGGCGGCGGAGGCCTAAAGCGAAAAGGTTTTATAAAACCCAGGTGAAGGCCTAGGACTGGGGCGATGGCGCACGTGCCCACAGAGAGGGCTCTGAGTGCCGCCTCTGGCACCCATGCCATAGGTTCGCCATCACTGATCTAAGTGATAATTATTTTCCAACAATTCATACATAAGACTTGTTCAAGTAAAACTGTGCCACTAGGTTTCACTGATAATAGAGTAATGCTAACAGGGTGTTAAAAGCTTGCTTTCCCTCACTTCTGCCCACCACTTCTCCCAGTCATTTACAGAGTAATATGTGTACAACTGATCTATGGAAAAGTTACATCTTGAATAGGGAGTCTTGGTGGATTGTGTGAAGGAAAAACTCAAAATAGGTTTCTTGTCCTTGTGAAAGGAAGTGTTAAAGGTTTAAATCCAGTTTTGTATCTGATATAGAATCTGATACATTCTTGGAATTGACATCTAATGGATAGATTTGAAAACCAATACATATAAACTTATCTCCAGGCATTGTTTTGATCAATCAAAACTATCCCCATTCAGGACACTGTCAAATACCATAAGTAACAGCAATATTGAGCACAACAAACTTTCTGATACAAAAATGTAGGCATGTCTCCGTCCATCATTCAGAGAACTGATCCTTATGACACAACATGTCCCCAATGCTTGGTGCACCAGAGTAGGAAATTTAGCAATTCTATTCAATGAGTTATAAAATCCTGTTGGCTTCTTTGGGAAAATACTATATTTATAGAAAGATAACTCTAAATATAAGACTATCCTCCAGCATCAGTAGATAGGAAAATATTAGGAAAAACACACACGGTTCCTATTCAATGTTCGGCTTCCCTACTTTGTCATCCTAGGATTGGCAACTCTAGCTGAAAGTGATTCCGAAGATTACCTCCACCAAAAACTATGTTTCCATGTAACACATACTGTATATTTGTATTTCTATGTATCTGTCCAATGTCACACTTCAAAAAAAGAATAGGGCCAGATAATACTGTAAGAGGGAGGGAGGGACAGACAGGGTAAGTAGGTAAGTAGGTAGATGAATTAAAAAATATTAATTAAAAGTAACAATTTGAACAATAACTCATCCCATTTATAAAATTAATTTATGGTGACCTGGATGTGTCACCAATTTTTTCTTAGGCAAACCATTCTCACATGGAGAGACAGATTTGTACACACACACACACACACATGTTCTTCTCCCTTTTTCAACAGAAACAGCACAACAGAAGGAGACATTGAATAGAGAGGGAGTGCAATGAAAGGATAGTTGCATGGGGAGGAAAGATTTGAGAAAGGGCAAGGATAAAACTTGAAGGAGTTTGGGTGAAGGGGAAAGAAAAAAGCTTTTGTTTCAACATGACAGAAATTGTTATGTTTAGCAGGCAAGCAGCTCCCATCATGAAAAGGCTAATCTTCCAAAGAACCCCCCTGTAAGATATTCTCCTACAAATTTCTTGGTTCTCTAGAGCTTCTTCTATTCTTATCGGCTGAATGCAACAAGTAATTATCCTAATTATCTGGGATCAGGCAATTATTTACCGGATACATATTCATTAGACTTGCTTGAGAGGAACAGATGGGTAAAGAATATCCTTTATGGGACAAGGTTGCAATAGAATGATCTTTAGTCCCTTGGTACGTCCACTACTGGGCTGCTTTTGTGATGAGAGTAGCCACATGAAAAGAAACGGAAAAGCAAGAGAAAAATCCCCATGCTCTTGAATTTGGTTCTTTATTTTCTGACTCAGTGAGTTTCAGATTGAATTAGTCCTTCAGGAACACATAAACCTAACATACATTTAATCGAAGTACCAGTTGGGTTCAATCTGGAACAAAGCACCTCCTTGAAGGCTAGGCTGGGCAGCATCAGTGTCGATTGTGGTAGGGAATCCCAATACCCGAGCCAGAGGCGGCTAGCCAGAGTCCTTAGCAGATGCCAAGTTGTCTCCCAGGTGGCAGCTTCAGTGTGGCTTGCTGGAAATCTCACAGTGGGCACAGGAAAAGGCAACCTCTAGGGTAACCACAGGGGCCTCCTAGGGCTTTTGGAAATCCTTCTAGGATTGCCCCACCACTTAAGAAAAGCAAGCAGCCCAGAAAAGCTCCTTTTGTGCCACTAGGGTCTTTGGCATTGCTTCCCAGATGCCAAGTGGCTGAGAGAGAGACAGTGACAAGCAAGAAGAGTCTTTCCCTGTGGCATGCATTCTCTCTGTTGCTGCCAGTGGACTAGGGAGGGGAGCAGGCTAGAAAAGCTATTTTTGTGCTGCTGGGCTCCCCCAACTGCTCACCAACTCTAGAGGAGAGTTAATAGTGGAGTAGGAATGTCTATGGAGATTCAGGTCATAGTTGTCCCAAAGGTGCTTTTCAAAAGGCAACTGGACTGTCTTGGTTTTTTCCCCTTGAAAACATTTCGCTTCTCATTCAAGAAGCTCCTTCAGTTCTTCAGAGAACTGAAGAAGCTTCTTGGATGAGACATGAAACGTTTTCAAGGAAAAAAACCAAGAAAGTCCAGTTGCCTTTTGAAAAGCTTCTTTGGGGCATAGTAGAATAAGGCCATTGGTCTACTCCCATAGGAGGACCTTGTGGTACAAAGGGAGGAAGGACCAAATCTTTTGAAGGAGCTCTGTGGGAAAAGGCTGAGAGAAACTTTCTTGTAACCTTGGCCAAAGTGCTTTCAGACTAGGTAATATGGAAATCCTTAGATACACTAAGATCTTCTTGACTGTGGGCCAACCATCATGAGAACATTTAACTGGTATTGGGAGAGAAATCTGAGAGGAGTCTTCTTCCACCATATGGACCAAAGCAATTCAAGGCCATCCAATTTTTTTGTCGTTGTTGATGCAAATTGAGTGACCTGTTTGCTTATGCAATATGAATCAGGTTAGCCCCATGAGCTAAGCAGCTCTATTGAAGAGCCATCTATAAACCTAGTGCCTATAAACCTAGCAGCTCTATTGAAGAGCCATCTATAAACCTAGGCCTAGTGCCTCATGAGAATTGAATAAGAAATAAGGCAATATAGTTTGGAATTCTTAAATTTGTTTTAATAATATACATGTAAATGCTCCAAAATAGAACCAATTTCGTGTAGTGCTTAAAGAAACCACTAGCAGACTAGAATTTGAGAAACCGTGAATTCTTAGCACTTGCATAGGCATGAAATAAGTGGGATGACTTTGGGCCAGTCCCTCTCTTTCAGCCCTAGGAAAAAGGCAATGGCAAGCCACTTCTGAAATCTTGCCAAGAAAACTGTACATATATTTGCCAAGAATCAATACTGCCCGAAAGGCTCATACACAGAGGCTCCAGAAACAAATGTGTATAGTGTTATATACAGGTAATCCTTGATTAATGAACAGTTGCTTAGCGACCGTTCGAATTTATGCTTGGACCTCTCCAGGATACTTATGACCTGGTTACGAAGTTCCAATAGCCAGCCCATCCACCCCCCACCCCCACCCTGAGTAATATAACTGCATTTGGGGCACTGCGCAACCCACCTGCAGTTACAGCCAATGATAGCATCCCAAGATCAGATGGCCTCGTTTTATGATGTTTCTGGTTTTCAGCAAAACCCACTCATCCTGAACAATTAATAAGGCTTAACCTAAGGAACAAGTAACACTTAATGAGTGAGTCATCATTTTGCAACCACTGCATTCACTTAATGACCTCCATAAACAAGATCATAAAATTGGGTCAGTCACCTTATGACTGTCATGACTTACAGCACGATACAGGCAAACAGACAGACTGTGTCTGTATATGTGTATGTATATAAAACAGCGCCTTTTTTAAAAAAATGTCCTAAAAAGAAAACTCTAACCTATGCTTTTGTCATCCCACTAAGGCAGAAAAAGAAAACCCTAACCATCTTCTTTCTTTTAAGAATCATAGAAAGGAGAAAGCATTTTTTCCCCTTGCTCATGTCTATAATCTAAGTAAAAAGATCCGTACTGTTACCCGGTGTTATAATAGCCATGTAAATCAAAGCTGCAGCTGCAGAAATGAAAGCTCTTAACCCTTCCCTAAAATGGTTGGAGTCAACAGCAGAGCGAAGAGAGCTCCCTGAAACTCTGAAATCCCCGGGGGGGGGGGGGACATTTACCTGATAAACATTACAGCAAAGGAAAAAGAGAGAGCGCCTCAATTCTGCCGTCCCTAAAAAGATAAAAGATTTATAACAGAGGATTATAAATCTCATTAGATCGCATTAATGATCACAAAAACCCCATCTCATTAAAACTATCTAAATTCAGCATCTTATATAGTTTCCTCCTTTGTTCTTTTTTTAAAACTCCTCTATCCGGTGAGCCTACTTTTTCAATTCCGAGAACGTTGTCATCTGGAGTGTCTTTGCAGTTAATCAGTGGCCCCCCAAAAAAGAAGCATTTATCCTTCCATTCCAGATATGACTTAGGGCAGTGGTGGTGAACCTATGGCACGCGTGCCAGAGGCGGCACTTGGAGCCCTCTCTGTCTCCCCCCATGGCCCCCTCCTCACTAGCAGCCCCCCCCGGAGAAGAGTCGCCCCCAGGTGCGGCCTGTGTGGAGCAGCCAGGCAGCAGGTATAAGACTCCGCCCTCGCACCCCATCGCATGCAGATGATGCTGCAGGGCACGGGCAGAGGGCATGGCCGCCATGGTGCTGCTGGGGCACCTGGGCAATCTGCGGCGGGCCGTGAAGGCAGTGGGTGGCCTTGCGGGTGGGCGTGGCAGGGGCAGGGGCGGAGCAGAGGCAAGGGCGGGAGCGGAGTGGGGAGGTTTTGGGGCACTCGTCTCTAAAAGGTTCGCCATCACTGACTTAGGATTTCCCCTATGGTCTTTTCAAGGGTCAAGTTATCATGTACAGCTTGTCTTGGGTGCAAAATGACACAAGGGTTGTAAGAGATCCTTACAGCTTCTAGGTTTGTAAAAATTACAAATAGTCCTTGACTTAACAACAGTTCCTTTAGAAACCATTCAAAGTTGCAATGACACTAAAAAAAAGTGACTTATGACCATTTTCCAAACTTACAACCATTGCAGCATCCCCACGGTCACGTGATCAAATTTTGCGACACTTGGCAACTGATTCATATATCTATGACGGTTGCAGTTCCCTGGGGTGTGTGTGTGTGTCATGTGATCACCTTTTGCAACCTTCTGATAAGCAAAGTCAACAGGGAAGCCAGACATGTATTACTAGCTTAACAACTGCAGTGATTCACTTAACAATCGTGGCAATGGAGGTCATAAAATGGGGCAAAATTCACTTAACAAATGTCTCCCTTAGCAACAGAAATTTTGGGCTTAATTGTGGTCGTAAGTTGAGGACTCTCTGTATTCTATTTTGGGATGTATCTGAGGAAAGAAGGAACAGTAAAGAGGGGAAGCCATTCCTTCAGAAGCTCCAGAAGAGAAGTAGATCTTGTGATGAATTGTGATAAAAGGAACTGGGGTTATTTAAAACTTGGAAATTATAAATATTAAACGTTAAATCTAAATATTAATGGGAAACTAAAAATTGAGAAAAACTAACCAGGACATTGATTGTTTAGAAAAAAAATTGAATGTTAAAACAACTAGGATATGTATAAACAAAAATTATTGATAAATGTAAGATAAATGTTATTTTTATTTAATTGATATAATAAGAATTGTATGAATTTAAATATGAGACAGTAAATACCAAGGGGAAAAGAGAGGAAATATTGAATGTAACAATTTGAGATCTGTATTAAAGATATTTGTATGTTATTGAATTATTGACCAAACCAGCCACCACGTTGCTTTTCAAATATTTAAATGTAAAACTAGAAAATCAATAAAACTTTCTTTAAAAAAAGAAGAAGGGGAAGCTCCAGAAGAGAAAATGGAAATGTCAATATGGAAAAAATCATTTGAATTGCCGATGGACCATCAGCCCAGCTTAAACTGGGTCCATAGTTACCTTTCCATACAGAAGGAAAAATAGGCTCAAAGGGTTTGCATTTAGCAGAAGCTATTGTTATTCAGCTTTTTTAAAAAAAATAATAATAATCCTTCTGGCTGCATAAATTAACATTCTTTTATCCCATAGCTAAGCTTTATTCCCTAGAGCTGACAGGTGAGTTCCACTTATTTTACAATAATTGTTCCCTTTCTTTAGTCACCCTAATATCCTTCCAGAAACACAATAGAAAAGAATCTTTAATCTTTCTCCCTCCCTTCCTTTCTCAAAGCTCCTTACAGTCGCAGATGTTACTTTATTAGAAAGGAGCAAGAGCCTTCTTGGATAGATGAAAAGTAACAAGGAGAGAGGGTGAATCATTGGGGCTACAGTCTCCTCCCTGGCCTTTTCTATCTCCCCTTCATTATGGGATTGCAGCGTTCTGGATATCACCTAAAGCTGATTCTTCAGAAAAGCTGGAATAGGTTTCCTGCCCAGCTTGGAACCATTGCTTAATAACAGGGGTCTTCAAACGTGGCCCTTTTATGACTTGTGGACTTCAACTCCCAGAATTCCTCAGCCAGCGAGCTGGCTGAGGAATTCTGGGAGTTGAAGTCCACAAGTCATAAAAGGGCCAAGTTTGAAGACCCCTGCTTTTTTTTTAAAAAAAAAATAAATTTTATTTATTTTTCATTGAAAAACACAGACATAAATCTTTTATCACAATATCAACCAAAGAAAAATCAACACTAATCAATACATTCATGGACGTGTCCGGTGCCCCCCTCCCGCACCACCCTCTTCCACTTGCCTACACCTTCCTCCTCTCATCCTACCACCACTCCTCCTTCCTCCCTCTTTCCTACCTCCCTTTCTCACTCACCCATCCCGTCTGTGCAGTTGGGGTATCACCGGGCACCTCCTTAAAAAAAAAAATCATACATGTATATACATATAAATCTATAATACAAACCTACCCCATTCCCCCCTCCCCCCCAAGACTTCCCAAAGCTAATCTAGGAAATAAACACAAAATAATCCAATTCTACTCAAAACTACTCATTATTACTACACACTAGTACAAAATTGCTGTGACTCTAAAATAACATTAAATTACAACAAAAAA
>NW_015387168.1:159289-226398 GCF_001527695.2 Protobothrops mucrosquamatus
GGTTGCAAATTCGGATACATGCAAGACAATTTTTGAGGGTCCAAGTGCCATCTATAAAACATTTTGTAAAAATTTTCCCTTAAATTCTGTGCTTGAGTGAACTTGACATTTCTTACCCAAATTTTTTCCCACGTTTCCAACTTAATTGGTTCTTGAATATTTTGAGCCCATTTAATCATACAATCTTTAACCAATTCTGAGAAAGAGAAAGAGGAAGAGGAAGAGGAAGACCCCTGCTTAATAACAACAGCAATAGCACTTAGACTTATATACCACATCATAGTTCTTTACAGCCCTCTCTAAGCGGTTTACAGAGTCAGCATATTGTCCCCCAACAATCTGGGTCCTCATTTTACCTACCTCAAAGGATGGAAGGTTGAGTCTACCTTGAGCCAGTCAGGATCGAACTCCTGGCAGTGGGAAGAATTAGCCTCCAATACTGCATTCTAACCACTATGTCGCCAGGGCTAAATTATCTCTACTCCTCTGAAGTAAAACCAATCATTGTAGTGCACATCTTAATACAGGTAGTCCTCGACTTACGATCACAATTGGACCAAAAATCTCTGTCGCTGAGACAATTGTTAAAGTGAATTTTGCACCATTTTACAACCTTAACTTGCCCCGGATGTTAAATGAATCACTGCAGTTGTTAGGTTAATAACACAGTTGTTAAGTGAATCTGACTTCTCCATTGACTTTGCTTGTCAGAAGGTTGCAAAAGGTGATCACGTGACCTTGGAACATGGCAACCATCATAAATATGAACCTGTTGTCAAGCCTCTCAATTTTGACCACGTGATCGTGGGGATGCGGCAATGGTCGTAAGTGTGAGAAAAGTCATGTCACTTTTTTCAGTACCGTTGTAATTTTGAACAGCCATTGAGTGAACTGTTGTAAGTCGAGGACTACCTGTATCCTAATATACCTGAATATGAGTTTTCATGATCTTGCCTTCAAGAATGAGGAGAGTCTGTGTGGTGTTTTTGCTGTCTTCTGATTGAGAACCAGTTGGGCGTGGCGGTTTAGGGCCCAGGCCCTCAAGTGTGAAAGTTTTCACAATCATATATACATAATTGCCTGACTATTGAATTAGCCATTATAATGAACCCAATTGATTGAACTATAGACTGATCAACAGGCTGGGTTTGCATAGCACAGTAAGGCATAAAAACAATTAACCAGAATTCAGATTAACCAAACTTAACAAGTTCTGATGAATGCAGCTGGTAGGTTTTTTTTTACCTGATCTGGATAAGCATTTTGTCCAACCTTTCTTACAGGTTGGTGGTTGTGAGAAAAAATATGACACACTGTACTTGTGGAGGGAAGGTTGAATTAAGTCTAATATAAGTGGACTATTTTTTTTTGATGGGTGAAGTCTATGTTTTTTCATGAGAAGGGTGACAGGTGTGTTGGGAGAACTGGTAGATAACATAGTTTTTCTGATTTTTGATGCTGGGCGATGTCAGTTTTTAAATTTAATTTAGCTAATTGAGGTAGAAATAAGTTTGGGGGTGGCAAAAAGAGAATGTGTATTCTGTTGGAGAGCAAGAGACTTTGCTCCAGCCCTCAATTATAAATCTCTCCATTATCTACTTCATGGCCCATTTGTGCCTGTGATTCCACAAAATGTAACACCCCTTGTCAAAGGAAGACTTCTGCAATTCTGGATTGTATCAGTGGATGGGAATAAAAATAAGACTAATGGATTAAAAAAAAAATCTCTCCTAAGAGGAAACCTGACTGTAGATATATTTTTATCCTCAGACAGTTCTGGCTTTTGGAACAGTGCCAGCGTGATAAGTAAATTGCTTGATGCTCAGACTGCAGAATAACTCTTCCACCACCTGCTCACACCTACCTTTTCCCCAGTGATTTGATTCTAGGTTGCATTTAGGTCTGGCATTTAGTCTTTTCACTGAAGTGATCTCTTTGTCATTTCCTTACGTAGAAAAACTAGCTGAGCACATAGCAGTCTAGCGGTTCTAATCATTTCTGAATGTTCTGGTCTCCACAGATCTGCGGCCTACTCTAGCTATGGGTAGGGTTGCCAGGTCTGCTTCCAAAAAATAGCGGACAAGCGGGGGGGGGGTTAAGTAGTAAAAAAAGTAGACTGTACAGCTTTAGATTACGTACCATTTCATCATAAAGCTTTTGAATAAAAAATGTCCACTATTTTGTGAAAAAAAATAGTGAACATAATGTGAAAAAAGTGGACTGTCCACTCAAATAGTGGACACCTGGCAACCCTAGCTATGGGGTAAGGTAGCAGTCACATTAGGTAGTACAATTCTGGAGTTTATAAGGGGAAGAGGAATCTTGGTTGCTTTTTAGTGGTTTTCCGCACCACAGATCATAATTTCCCAAACAAGCACCTTCCAGACCTGTAGGTTTACAATTACCATCATTCCCAGCACTGGGAGTGGGAACCCACATTGAGGAGAAATGATAGTGGCTGAAAAGGCTGAAAGAGGATGGCTTTTGGTTGAAGAACCTATGATGTCCAAGAAATCTGAAATTGTTAAATGACAGGAAATTTCTAACTTTAGCATCAGAGTGTGTGTGCTAAGATACCTGAAGTCACACTTCTGTCAACCTGTCAGATGATAAGAAGGTACTTCTAAAAATCTGTTTCTAAGTCACCTTAAGTTTCTCATCTTGCGAGCTACAGTATATCTAGAGATTGGGAGGGGGGAGTTTGCATCTTGTACATCTAAACTCAATTTAATGGTTAAAGGTGATCTAAATATAGCATAGTGATTAAGGTTGCTGAGTTAGCAATCTCCAGTTCATATTAGATGCCCCAATGTCTTAACAGCAATATTTTTTAGTGTCATAGCCAAGTATCCATTGGGGAGTTATCTGATTTTAAATCTGTTATTTGGTGTCCTGCCACCTGAGAGAACAAGTTTTAGTTTTCTTTTTTTTTTAGACATATTTTGGAGAGTGCTTTCATGTTGCTTTTGGTCATCTTCAATCAAGGATAAACATATATGGCTTCCTGCTTGAGCAGGGCGTTCAAGACCTTCAAGGTCCCTTACAACTCTGTTATTCTGTTATATCCAGCTCCTTCTGTCCACCCTCATGGGATATAGTTACTACTCCCCTGATCATCCTTTCTCTGAATCTGTTCTAATTTCTGTTAGTCCTTGCTCAAGTGAAGGGCCTAGAACTCTTTTAGAGTATTAATTTATATTTCCCAATGTTATGTCACCTGATATCTTGGTAAGTATTCACCTTTACCTTTTCATCCAAATCATTAAGGAACATATTGAAAAGCAAAGGACTCAGCACTCAACAGTATAGCTTGATATACGAAATGGGAAAACATTACAGGCGGTCCTTAATTACATAAAGGTATAGTGGAGGAGCTGTGATTGAGCCCGCAATTACAATAGTAAATTGTGAAGGTCGTCGTGTCGGTAATCACATGACTGTGACTGATTTTATGACCTTTTTTTTGTAATGGTCTTTATATGAACCCTGTGGTTGTTAAGCGAACCAATTTTCATTATGGGGTGTGGTTTTTTTGCCAGAAATTGGAAGTAAATGCCAATTTCCGGCAAAACAATCATAAATTGTAGTGGCATGATCACGGGATGCTGCAAATGACCATAAATTTGGCTGGTTGCCAAGCACACAAAATGAGGTCATGTGACTTCGGGGGGGCAGCCATTAAATCTGGGTCGTACATACCTTTTTCAGGGTCCATTGTAACTTTGAACAGTTGCTAAGTGATCAGTCGTAAGTTGAGTATTATCTGTAATGCACATCATTTGACTATGACTTTTGAATTATGTCTATTAGTGATGCTAGCTGATGAAATGATGAGATAAAGGTAATCTGCCTTTCTCCATCCAACTAGAGAAAGTTGTTAGCAAGGCAAATCATGGCTTCCCTGGAAGGATCATGCTTGGTAGAGGCTGTTTCTCCAAAAATGGTGGGGTGAAATTTTCCTCCACTATACCTTTATGTCTCTTTGAAAGATCTGGATTTTGTGTTTGGAAGGCATAGTTCCATTTTCTTGGCTGGCTGGGTGAGAGCTCACTCTAGTAAGAGGAGTGCTTTTGTTTGCTTTTCCAATGATTTTAGTACAGAAACTATTTACAACATTGCAAGTTTCATTCATCTGAATTTCTGAGCAGGAAGAGATATCTTTAACATGCGGTAACACATGATCCTTCTAATTTTCTATTGCCCTTGCTCCTTTGGAAGAAACCATATCTTTAATTGTCATATTCCAGTTAGGGGAATATGAAGTCATCCCACCAGGTCCTTATTATAACCATTGAATCATATTTGTCTTCCTGTACAAAAGGCTGAAACTCATACCTATTTCCCATAATTTTAATATTATTAACAAGGCCATGAACCTCATAAGCCATTTCTGATTTTTCATCCAGTGATTTAAGATGTCCCATATCAGCAACATCTCCCACTTTTTACAGGGCACAAATCTTGATCTGAAGTCCTTGGCTCAGAGTTTTCATTCACAAGTGCCTACCAGGATTCAGACTAGAGCCCTCCTAATTAAGCTTGCCATAATTGTGCCAACATGTTTTTATCTGTTCTTGGACATTTTATGTCAGCAGTCCATCATCTAGATAGGTCCAGCCATGGTCCCAGAAACCAGTTTCCTCTCATCAACACCCTGGTACAGAGAATCCTCAGCTTATGAACACAGTTGAGCCCAAAATTTCTGTCATTCAATGAGACATTTGCTAAGTGAGTTTTGCCTCATTTTATGACCTTTCTTGCCACAGTTGTTAAGTGACTCACTGCAGTTGTTAAGTTTGTAACACGATTGTTAAGTGAATCTGGCTTCCGCATTGATTTTTGTTTATCAAAAAGTTGGAAAAGGTGATCCCATGACCCCGGGACACTGCAATCGTGTTAAAAATGGGTCAGTTGTCAAGCATCTGAATTTTGATTACATGATTGTGGGGTCTGCGACAAAGGTCGTAAGTGTGAAAAATGGCCACAAATCACTTTTTTCAGTGCCATTGTAACTTTGAACAGTCACTAAATGAACTGTTATAGGTCAAGGACTACCTGTACTACTCAGCCAGGCACTGACCTGAGATATTCTACATCCTGGTCCTCTATTATGTAGTGGAAGGTTGGACAAAAACACCATATAAACTTCTAGAGCCTTGAGCATCCTTCCAAGATTTTCAAACTCCTTGGTCGCTGTCCTTTTTTTGTAACTTCTGTTCCAGCTTGGATTAGCTGAGAAGAGGTCATTGTTAGTGGACTAGACAAGTATTCCATATTTTTCTCATGGCTAGTCCTAGTCAGGCAGTCCTCGACGTACGACCACAATTGAGCCCAAAACTTCTGTCGATAAACAAAACATTTGTTAAATGAGTTTTGCCCCATTTTACGACCCTTCTTGCCACAGTTGTTAAGTGAATCATTGCAGAACAAGAAGCAACGGATGGAAACTAACCAAAGAGAGAAGCAACCTAGAACTAAGGAGAAATTTCCTGACTGTTAGAACAATTAACCAGTGGAACAATCTGCCTCCAGAAGCGGTGAATGCTCCAACACTGGAAGTTTTTAAGAAGAGACTGGACAGCCATTTGTCTGAAATGGTATAGGGTTTCCTGCCTGAGCAGGGGGTTGGACTAGATGACCTCCAATGTCCCTTCCAACTTTGTTGTTGTTGTTGTTGTTATTATATGTTAAGTTAATAACACGGTTGTTAAGTGAATCTGGCCTCCCTCACTGACTTTGCTTATCAGAAGGTCAGAAAAAGGGATCACATGACCCCCGGGACACTGCAACCGTCATAAATGTGAGTCAGTTGCCAAGCATCTGAATCTTGATCACGTGACCATGGTGACATACAACAGTCATAAGGGTGAACAAACGGTCATAAGTCACTTTTTCCAGTGCCGTTGTAACTTCGAACGATCGCCAAATGGACTGTTGTTAAGTCGAGGACCACCTGTAAGCTTCACGAGGCCATGGGTCTGGTCAGAACAACTTTTATTTTGATTCCTCCTGGTTGTGACTCATCAACTACCAAAACCAGCTACCCCAAAACTCAAAAGAGGAAATACAAAGGGCTGATTCTGAGCCATTCATCTCCAGAGCGTGGCACTGGCGACAGCATTGAAGGGAGCCGAGAAAATCTTGTATGCGCATTTTGAAAGTTATATTGTCCTTATTTTAATCATTTAAATGTAGGGTTGCCTCACAAACTGTTACAAGCAGTATTTTTCATGTTTATATTCATCCTGGAAGAACTGCCCTTTTGAGAACAAAATCCCGAGGGTTGACTGAGGCTGTATCCAAAGCGCAACTACCATTTAGGTTATACCTGCTGGGCAATCTTATCTGTAATGCATCCGAAGTCAAAGTCTTTATGCTGCACACCACAGGCTGCCAGAGGGAAGAAAAAAATATTGTGCCTCCCACCTGGAAACAACGCAGGCAGCGGTATCATACTCCGATTACAGTTTCAGCAAGTGAGCTTTTTCTCCCCCCCCCTTTTCTTTTTTTAACTTACCGCCTCACACACAGACACACACACCTCCTTCTGCCAGCAGGCACCTTTGTTTGATCTTTAAATGGAGCAAAGATTATGTGAGAGCCATTCCAGACCTTCTCTTCCATTGCTCCAGGCCCCTCCTGCCTTCGCCCCCATCACATTGCCACGATTTAAAAGTGGATCTCAGACAGGGGAGGCGGAAGAGCAAAAGGTCTCTTTTTCAGCAAGCAGTAACCTAAAGCTGAAGTCAGATTCCTGATTATTACTGGGAAAAATAAATGTCAAGGCAAGGCGGAACTATTTTCAAGACTGTTGGAGAGCTCCCATTGTCATTGCCATGCATATGTGTCTGTGTGTGTATGTATGTAGTCACACACATAGGTATCATTTTCTCCTCCTTTGCCCAGGGAGTGGCAGAGGAGTTGTATTAAAAGAAAAAGAGGGAGGGGGCGACAAATCTGCAGAAGTTCATCCTAGTCCTACCTGAGGTGATTTTGCTGGGTGATTTTGAGCCAGTCCGTCTCTCTCAGCCCAGCTCACCTCATAGGCTTTTTGTTGTGGGGAAAATAGGAGGAGGAAGGAGTAGTAGTTACGTTTGCCACCTTGAGTTATTAGTAAAGGCAGGATAAAAATACGTTAAAAAAATTAAAATGACTGCTTCTTGTGATGTCAGCAAATGTCTTCTCTCCCCCTTGCCCTTCTCAGAGCAGATTTACAATTTAAAAACAACAATGATTTTTTTTATAATGTTGAAATATTAAAACATACAGGAGCATCCACCCCCAACCCAAGCACATATATCTTTTTACACACTTGTCATCATTGTTACTGTTCAACTAAACACGATTTGAGGATCTGGTGTTCAAAAGAAGAGGCAATGAGAAAAGATATGGATTGTCCAAAGAAGCAGGATAAAACCTGTTGGAATCTCTCAGTCCTTAAAAGATTACCCCCCACACCCTTTTTTGTTCTAATTCTAAATCTATAAATGAGCAGGCAGGACACAGGAAAAGTCTTCCCTCTGGATAGAGTTGTCTATAAATCTTTGGGAAAGGACTAGTATACTCTGATCTTTGCCTGCTCTTTACTTTTTAAAAGAAGGTGCTCTTTCAAAAGGCAACTGGACTGTCGTCCCCCCCCCCTTGAGGAATAAGAAGATGTTTCTCTTCTCATCCAAGAAGCTTCATCAGTTCTGGCTAATGAACAGATGACTGCAAAGAAATATGATCCTTCCAACTTCCGCCCCCATCCTGTCAGAATTAATCCTTCTATCGCCCCAACCATCCTGCCAGAATGGATGAAGCTTCTTGGATGAGAAGCAAATGTCATTTTCTACTTCCTCAGGGGGAAAAAAACCTCCAGTCCAGTTGGCTTTTGAAAAGACACTTTTGAGACAACCTGGATGACTAAGAATCTCCACAGACATTTTTTAAAGACAGGTGTGTGAACTGCATTTCCCGTTGATTTTTTTCAATTTGGCCCACCATGCCCCTTCAAGTGTTTCTTCTATTACCCTTGGCATGTTTTAGAAGACTTTTTAAAGCTGTTTTGGTCATAGCAGGTGGCAGCATCTAGCCAACCTTGACTGCTTTTTTTTAAAAAAAAAAAATCTAAGCAGAACACCAGGAGACTCAAAAACAGTAGACTAGATTGGGAAGTCAAAACAAATCCCTTGGAAGAAAGAAATGGAAGATTATTTCCACCTTGTTCCAAAAACACTCCACGGATGATGCATCCATGTAAGTTGCCAACAGGCAAAACTGATGTTCTACCATGTTTGGTTGAAGGTCACAGAAGAATGTAGTCAAGGGGACACAATATCACAATATACTGAAGCTGCTGCTGACTTTTGACCTGATTCTGAAATCTTAACAAGGCTGGGTTGTTAAATGTGTACAGCTTATTGTTAAATGGGTGATCACAACTCCCAAAGATTCCATTTGAAGGTAGTCTTCCCAGTGATTCTTTTTGCCCCAAGTTCCAACCTTTCTATTAATTTAGCATATTGTCCACCAGACTGGTTTACTTAAAAAGTGGCATTTGGAGCTAGGAACTACTGACTGTTTTGGGAAGAGTCAAAAAGGGAGAGAGCCTGGCAGTCCAGCAAAATTCTAGTTCCCATGGTAACATCCTGGTATGTTTCCTGGGTGACAGAGATGCTCCAAATTACGTACCTTTTAGAGAGTGTAGAATATGTCAGGTTGTGTTTCAGTACTTGCTGTTTAGCTTTTTGGAGCAGAAGGAAGACTTTTTAGGAGAAACACTTCTCACACACCACCACACCACACCCCTTTAAACAAAAGTCCATTTTTGTTTTAAGGCATTTCAGATATTGTTTGGACCTTGGTCTGCTTCTTTGGCTCCATTTTTTTAAAAAAAGAAAAGAAAAGAAAATAACCTGGGTCATTCTTTTCCAGGGAAAAGTCATATCAGATGTCATTATGTTAACATCAGCTCATGATGTTAACATAATGACATCATGGTGATTCATAATCAGTCAAGTTGTCTGTACAAGTTGAAATCACCAAGGATGAGTGAAATAGCTTTCAGAAGCTGTGTTCTACTTCTCACTGTACAAGTATGGTATTTATCTTAACATTGAGGTTTAAGAGAGTTTGTTGGAATATGAAATATAGTCATTTTTTTTGCTGTTGATGTAGCAAATAAATATATGGACAGTTATAGAGATCTTTTCAGCAACCATTATTTTATGTACCTATAATTCCTTCAATGTCCTTCGGGGTATTTGTGGGGGGAGGGAGTCAAAATCAATTTAGCAACCATGATTGCAAACTTAAAAGTTCTACCTGTTTTCTGAGTCCATGCACAAAGCACATAAGATCAAAGACATTCACATAAAAACGGGTGAGATTTTGATCATACAGTCAGAAACTTTTTGACACACACACACACCCTCTTTCTCTCTCTCTCTCTCACACACACACACACACACACACACACACACCACTGCAGATGCCTCTGAAGTTCCTATGATTTCAGGCTGTTTTACATTATTTAACTGGGAGCACAATTATAAATTATAACAATCTTTCCCTGGAGAGATACTATTCTGTGGCAGCTGCAATTAGATAATGTCTGTTTTCAAGTATTCTGGGTAAATAAAATTGTAGCTGCCTAGTTTATCAAGTAACTCTGCTTCTTCCTGCAGTGGTTTGGAAAAAAACAAAAGAAGAAGAAACGAGCATTTTTTTTTAAAGAAACAAATGAATAATGCAACAAAAAAAGAGGACTGCTGAATACTCTTTATGTACTACTGGAACTCTCTTGTCTCTTAGTAACCTTCAAGTGAGTGAAGGTGACAATTTTTGAATCCAGGTACCTCAAATACGTTAACAAATGTGTCCAAAAACCATTAATCCCACAAGATTGAAATTTCAAGGATCTTTAGATCAGTTGCTTTGGCAAAGTTGTGGCCACTGCAGTGCCACCCTGCCACCCTGTGATACTGCCTTTTTTTAGCAGCGTCACATGATCATAATTTTCGAAGCTCCCTGCCAACTTCCCACAAGTGAATTCAATAGGGAAATTGGCAGGAGATCAGAACTCGCTCCTGCTCTCGCTGCTTTTTTAAAAAAACCAATGGTGGTTAATCTGTTCCTCTGTTTAGATAAGGGAATATCTCTGAAGCGATGTTCCAAGGGGTCAGGGGTTGCCTGCTCAAATCGAAACCTGATTATAAAACGTGGGAGAGGGAATTATGCAAACTCCTACTAACTGTCAAACTAACTCTAATACAAGAGGCTTAATTTTTCTCCAATGTCTTGAGAACTTGGTCCAGGCTGGGGTTTCCAGATCTGGATTGCAAAGACCACCAGATAATCACAAAGAGATACAGACAATAAGCCCCTGCTGTACTATGACGGTCATCCAGATTTTGACTGCCCAGATCAGGTTCATTCAGTTGCATGGACATGAGAAAGGTTCACAAATATCTGTTGCTTGTTTACAAGGATTATTGAACCCTGGGATTTAAACCTGAGTTCTGGTAAACATTAACCTCTGTTTCTTTTTCACAATTTGGAGCACTTCCGCCTAGCTACCAGCTCCCTCCTTGAAACTTCCAGAACAGATTTCCACATCGACACAAATGTCCCTCCCTTCTGTTCTGGCAAAGTTGGAGAACGATTCCTGAGCTAATCAGCACTTTCTCCAGCTTCCCAAAAGAGAGGAGTGAAAAGGTTACTCTCCAAGTGCGAAACCTCTGTCCTTGCCTCACCCCCACATTTGGTCTTGCAGTGAAGAAAAAAAGAAAAGAAAAAAGCTGGTCTGCCTGCAAAGAGCCTGGTAGAAGGAGACCGAGGAGCTCCAAGGATATCACAGTTGGGAGGTGGAGATTGGCCAGACATCCTGCCAATTATCGCCTGATCCACCTCCAAGACCCACTTAGCTTTAGTTCAGCTGCCAATTTGAGCAACGGTTGGCTTGGCTGCTTGAGGCCAGCAAGGTTTTAATGCTGAGGCATGGTGCCAGTCCAAAGGAGTCCCCGTGGAGGAAGGCCTTGGAAACGCCCATTTTGTGAAGAGTTCTGGATAGGTTTTTGAAATTTCAAATAATCTCTCAGCCATGAATCGGGTCATTAGCAACCATTCAACATTATGACAGACAACCCCTCTCCCAAAAACTATTTTTGACCCACCTTTGAAGATCCAACATCTTCCCCACCCACAGTCACCTGACTGCATTTTGGGTGCTTGGCAACCAGCCCACATTTACAGCTATCTGCAGCACCCCAAGTCACATGGCCATGACTTAGGACCATTTTGCCAGCGCTTCAAGTTTCTGGCAAAAACCACCCCAGAGTGAATATTTATGACCACTGCAGAAAGTTATAAAATCCGGTCCAATCACACGGTGCCCCACTTAACAACTGCCACTAATTGTGACAATTGCAGGTCATAACTTTAGGACTACCTGTATTGCATCACACTCACATCAGAAGCCCTGAGATGCTTCCGGATTGAGAGAATTAGCTGGTGACATCACTGCTTCCCAGGGGACACCCAGTTGGGGATCTCCTTTCATGTCCCCAGCAGGAGCTGTAGCGAAGGACGGAAGCTCACCCCACCCCATGGCAGCACACGGCTCTTGAACGCTAACCTCCAACCTAGCATCCTCACCACAAGAGCCAGCGTGCTCCAGGACTACCTGTAAAGAGAAGCAGACTGTTGTAGTTATTCTCAAGTGCTGACCTCAAGCTTGAGAGATCCTGGTTCAAGTCCATCCTCTGCCAGGGGACAACTTTAGGCAAGTCAGTTTTGCTCCACCCAGCCTCCCTTACAGGGTTGTTGTTAAGAGGCAAAATGGGATAAGAGATTTATATGTCACTCCTGGAAGAAAGGCAGGCTGTAAATCAAACAAATAATAAATAACTTGATTTGTTCCCGTCCCCTCTTAACCTTTGAGTATGCCTCTCCTTTTACCCCCCTCAACTTCACTCAGTGCTCGTTTGTCTTCTGAGGTAACATTCATGCTATACTTCTAGTTCCTCTGCCATGCTGGATGAAACAACCAGCTTGGTTGTAAAAAGAGGGGAGGGAAAGGGTGATTGGCTAGTTAAAATAAAATAAAAAAAAACCCACAGCGTTCAGCTACCTGCAGAAACTGGATTACACAATTGTTCCTGAGGTCTCCTTCTGGGAAGAGCTAACAATTTAGCCAAGGATCTTTACTGCTGTACATCAAACTGCCATTTTGTTCTACTGGCAATAAAAAGGCTTTATCGCCATGGAAAGCTTCACATGCTCAATTTCTGTAGGACCAGTTGGCAACCCTACCCATAACAGAGCTGACAACTAATAAAGCAATAATAAAACTCTATCATAATGTAATAAATGACAGAAACGTGGAGGTGCTGCCAGTAAAGCTACTCCACAGTCAGCCTAAGTCAGCCTAAAAATCTCAAAGTACAGCGTAATTGAGCACAACAGGCACTTTGACAAATAAAATCCCGACAGGGATTCAGCAAATTGCAGGGGCCGGTGCTTAAGCGGTAAAATTGTGGAAAAAGCCTCAGGTGTTTTTCCAGGCAGCATCTGACCAGGGCTGGCTGAATGTGCAACTCTACACCTGCTGTCCTATTCAGCCCCTTTGTGAGCCAAGCCACCTTTGCGATCCCTGGGAAAAGGATCACGGGCTACAATTGAGCAGGTGGATAGGAGAAGCCATCAGTGAGCCAGAATTGAAGTTTTGTCCGGTTTTAATACTTGAAGCATTTGGAAAACCTGCTAATCTTACTCTAGCTTTTGGGCCACAGTCGACTGCGATGGGGCAAACATCAAGATTGTAGGGTTATTTTGTTATTGCTAAGTTGGGGTGGCACAGCTGGCATTTCAAGGTGGAAGAGGGCTGCAAAGAGGAACGACATCAAATATATAGACAAGGCTAGGGTTAGGGGAAGATTCTTGGAGTTGTCTTAAAGGTGGTGGGTGCCTATTTTAGGGATTACAGAACAGCTGACATCTGTCTCCAAGTGGCAGGAAGAACGGCCATCAGCTTTTAACTGTCCTGGTCAGGAGGGGCCTTACAGGCTATAGCAGTGGTGGCGAACCTATGGCACGCGTGCCAGAGGCGGCACTCAGAGCCCTCTCTGTGGGCACATGTGCCATTGCCCCAGCCCTGCTTCCCCCTGCGGCCCCTTCCTCACCAGCAGCCCCCCGGAGGAGAATTGCCCCAAAGCGTGGCCCACACGGAGCAGCGCAGCCAAGGACATGGCAGCCAGGCAGTGGGGACAAGACTCTGCCCTCGCGCCCCATTATGCGCAGTTGATGCTGCAGGGCACGGGTGGAAGGCATGGCTGCCATGGCACTGCTGGGCCACCTGGGCGATCGGTGGGCCATGGAGGCAGTGAGTGGCCCTGCGGGTGGGGGGGCAGTGGGCGGGTCAGGGGGTGAGGGGGCAGAGCTGGCAGGACAAGGGCGAAGCAGGGGCAGGTGGGGGAGCAGAGAGGGGCTAGTTTTGGGGCACTCAGTCTCTAAAAGATTCACCATCACTGGGCTATAGAAACAGTCTTTGGCTGGTGATGGCCTTGAGACTGCAGATTGTCCATCCTTGCTTACTGTAGCCAGATTCAGGATATAGCATAGCCTTACCCTTTACCCTTACACCATTCCAGAGGTATTTTTTCCCCATGATATTTCTCACTTATCTTCATTTTCTTATTTATTGTAATAATTGCGCAGAAAGAACTAATAAGACGGACTCAATAGGTGACAAAAATGCCAGATCCAGTCTAAACATTTGGCTGACTGGATAACCAGCCCTAATAATAATAGAAATATATGAAAACTACAAAAAAAAAATACAACTACCTAAGTTAATCAGTGAACTCTCCAGCAAGACTGAATCTTAGCAATGTTGCTTAATGATAATCAGTGGGATGGGTGGTCCAGCACACATTGAAGTACACCAGGTAATGCAGAGATAAACACAAAGGGAAGTGCAGTAGTTGGAGTTAGCCATCTTAGGCACTCCTTGAGTCACACATGGGAACAGCCTCTGTCTGTACTATTACAACAAGTGCGCTGCACATCGGTCTAGAAACCGAGAAATTGTGATAAATAAATTCAGGGAGACAGTGAAAAGGTATTTCCATTGCAAAAATAACCCAGAGTTCTAGGATTTGGTGTGTTGGCTTTACCTTATTGGCTTTAACTTACTGTTCTTCCTGTCTCTTCCTTCTCGGTCCCTATTTTTTTCCCCTAGAAATTGATGAAGACCGGATCCCCAACCCGCTTCTAAAGGTATATAACACCCCTGCTGTTCTCAGACTTGAACAACCGAGTCAATTTATGCATTTAGCAGAATAATATTGTGATACACGAAAGCCTTTTGGGATGATGATGGGGGAACAGAGTTCGTGTATGAATGTATACACTTCCCATAAAAAAAAATGCTTACTAAGAACTGAAAGTGAAAGAAGAAATTTCAGAATGCCAGAAAGACCAAAGCATGAACTAGTTCCTAGAGTGCCATACACAGAGCCTTCATTAGACTGGGATGAGTTTTACTGTCGATGCTCTAATTAATAAGCTTTAATAATGGGAAAAGCGTTAGTTTTAGGGCTACTTGAAGTCTCCAGATAAACACTAGCTGGCAGCAAAGAAATACAAGAAATCCAGCCCTTTGCTGCCCTCTTGTGGTTGTCTAGATTCTCCCAGCCCTGATCTTGGAGCCTCAATTGTATTTCTGAAATGATGTGCGTTTCTGATTCTGAAGGTACGGGAGGCCAAACCAGACAAAAACCTTATGCTCTTCACCCTATGTTTTCCCCCATTGCTCCATGGAAATGGGGAGAATTATAGACCTCTGCAGGTCGTAAATTTGAAAAAAAGAGAAGGCAAGCAAAGAGGCTTGGGCTGGTTCTATCTAGTTTGTCAAACCAAAAGCATGAGCCCAGAAAATGGTAGCCTTCTATGCACCAGATGATAATGTGCCCATCACAAAGAAGAAGCTGGAATTCCAGATCTTCAAGGACTTTCTTGATTTATTCTTGTTTCATTCTGTAAGTAGCAAGAGCTAGATGCAGCATATAGCTAGAAGATTATACATTGCACCCGAATTTCGGCATTTTATGTCTCTTAGGACTTTCTTTCTCTTTCTTCTCTTTGCAGCCAGGATTGTCAATGTCCCCAAGGCAGAGGAAGAAAGTCTCTCGCACTACTCCCACCATGAAAGGTAACTGGTCTAGAAGCCATGTGGCTGTATTGAAGGATGGAATCCATCGTGGCAACTGCGATGCCTAAGAAGCAGCCAGCAAGGTAGTTGGCTGCTTTCTAACCCTCAGAAGGACTCACTGCTAGATCCAGCAGTTTCTTAGCCCCTCTTGAGATGATAGGGAGGAAGGGGGGGGGTAAGTTTGGAAAGTTTGTCCCACAAGGTGATGCACTTTGGGTTTTCTTCCCACTCTAAATGAGACACGCTCAGCTTTCTTGTATGTCCAAATCACAATCTGACCTCATCCCAATCCCCTATCCTGTTCTCCAAACATGAAGTGATGGTGAGGTGAGTAGTAAGTCAAATGCTTGCCAGCTCTCTGTAGAACAGAGCTTGAAATAATATCTTGTTCCTAAAATGGAAGGTCCCACAGGCTGGTTGTGGGTTTTTGGAAGAATACACCTATCTTTTTTCTTGCTATGTGTGCTATAGCAGACATTGCATCCTGTGATACTCATTAAAAGAGCATAAGATTTCTTTCCGGATGAGTGTCACCACCTTGTGTATAATATACTCCCCATTAGCTTGCAGTATTCAGAACTTGTCAGTCAGTGCTAAGATTCCTTTAGCCTTTCCATGGTTTTGTAAGTTCTTTCCTCCTCCTCTTCCCCACCCACCTCCGTTGCCTCTCCCCCACCTCCCTGTAGCTTTTCATACATCCTGCCTAATCCCTGCCAGGATCATTTTTCATTAATTTTGCATTAAAGCGTTTTATCTCTTTGTATCGGTCCTCTGCATTCTCTCCAATTACCAACCTTCTCCTTGGTCTTTGCCTCTGAAGTGTTGCAGTGCCTCACATAATGCAGGATGCCACTGTCAGGCTGGGATGGGACTGCAGCAGCCACTGCAGAGGAGCGCAGAGATCAGCATTAAAAACCTGTCAGAAGTTTCTAAATTAGAACATGTGAATTCAAGAAAAGGGGAAATTTCACAGTCCAGGAAATAGATACAAGAATTACCATTGACCTTCAAGTTTCAAGGTCAACAAGTGAATGCCTATTAGGGATATTATTAGTCCGAAGCCTAGGTAATAGGAGTGTGGAGAGGAGCAAAGAGTTTCTTACAATGAAATAATCCTCTCCTAGTGATGCATTCCACCTACAGTGGTTTCCACATCATTGTCTTCGGAAACCTGTTAACCATAAGTGTGGCCCAATTTCCCAAATTCTCTGGCCATTAAAAGTATTTGTGAAGCCGAAGTTCACATATCCCAATATCTAAGTGACTGCCACAAAGAAGGGGGATCAATCAATTCTCCAAAGGGTCTGAAAGCAGAACAAAAAGCAATGGATGGAAACTAAGCAAGGAGAGAAGCAACCTAGAACTAAGGAGAAATTTCCTGACAATGAGAACAATTAATCAGTGGAATTGTTTGCCTCTAGAAGTTGTGGGTGCTCCAACACTGGAGGTTTCTAAGAAGAGGTTGGACAATCATTTATTTGAAATGGTATAGGGTTTCCTGCTCGAACAGCAGGTTGGTCTAGGCCAGGGGTAGGCAACCTTGGCTCTTTTATGACTCGTGGACTTCAACTCCCAGAATTCCTGAGCCAGCATGGCTGGCTCAGGAATTCTGGGAGTTGAAGTCCACGAGTCATAAAAGAGCCAAGGTTGCCTACCCCTGGTCTAGAAGATTTCCAAGGTCCCTTTCAACTCTGTTATTCTGTTAAAACTGCAGGCCACTTAAACTGTGTAAGACTAACCAGTAGACATGTTCCTTAATGCATGAGAACAATTTGCCGTTTCCAACAGAGACTTTAAAAAAGGAAACATTTCCATAAGAATCAGTTCATCCCGAGATCACAGTTTTCATGAGTTCTGCCCATCCCTACTTTTCAGAGCTCCAGCTGATGGTTGAACACCATCTTTGCAAGCAGCAGGGAGGTGAAGAAGAAGAAGATGGCGCTGAGGCACAGGAGTCACACAGTCCAAGTTGCTGCCCTCATGCCAGCACAGAACCTGCCCACAGTCCCGAGAGTTGCCCTTTGGCCCAAGCCCACGTCCAGCTGGAGTCCCAGGAAGAACCACACCCTGGCCTTGAAGAACGTGAGTATGATCCTATCAGTGTAGGTCAAGCCAGGTTTCCTTGGAGCATCTCACTTGTACCCACTTCCAATGAAGAAGGAAGCCTGTCTAGATTGCTTCAAGACTTGACCCCCCCCACCTGACCACATGTGTGCTTTCTTTGAAGAAAATGATAGTCCAAACCTAATCAGGAACCTGAAGCTCTCCAGATGTTACTGGATCACAGTTCCCAACAGGCCTGGCCTGCGTGGTGACATCTGAGGGCCACAGATTCTCTACTTCTACCAAAATGTAGAAAAAGATTCCCTTAAATTCACCTTTCTTTCATGACGGAATTTCATTTTCCATGGAACAGGAAAATACTTAATAAAACAGTCCCCGAAGCATGCTGCTTTTGGAAAATATGTTTTTTTTTTGTTTATCCAGTACATTCTCTTTTCATTAATATCCTAACCTTATAAGGCCTTCCCAAGCCATTAGCTCTGGTGAGGGAGGATCAGGGACCCAAGTTCAAGCTTTGATATTTTTTTTTCCCCCTCAGAAACAAAGGATCATGATCGAGAGCAGTAACAAAAAAAAATGGACTCAGCAACACCAACGGGACAATAGGAATGCAGAGCAGGATTTGATCTGGGCTAATTTCATGCCCTAATCCGTGCCGTCCAGGCTGACACACACATTAGACCAAACACATTCTTCAGAATTTGCACTTCTTTGAATATGACCCTGCCCAATTTGACTCAAAGGAGAAAATGCTCTTCAAAGCTGTACCTATTTCAAAGGAAATGAAAGCTGTGCTAGATTTTTAAATGCATATGTACTTGTCTGTGCTTGTATATGGTGCATATCTGTGTGTCTAAATAGAGATTTTATGCACATTTTAAAAAATTGCCAATCCAAGGCAGGACACACTAGAACTATTATATACATGGCAAGTTAGCGCAGGCCCAGAAAATAATTGATCTGTCCCAAACTCATTTTAGGAGGTCGCAGTGTCCAGATTTCTTCAATTTCCAGTGGTGACCTAAATTATTATATGTCCTTTATCCCCTCAAATTGAAGAGGAACAGCTGAGAAATAGGCCTTTCCTACCTGTAGAATCCAACTCTTATCATTCAAGAAATATAACCTTAGCTCTGCATATTGACACAATTCTACAATAAGGATTTGTGGGTTCCAACTTGAACTTCTGGCTTCTTTCCCTAATGGCCAGGCAGGTGTAGTTGCTGCACATTTTAGTTTAGCAGCCTGGGAGAGCCACAAGTTCTCCATCACCAATATAAGCCAGTGTTTCATCAAGATGCATGTTAAAAGTGTTGCTGCAGATTCCTTTGATCAACTGTGCAGGTGGCAGAGCACAAAATCCTTCCTGCTATTTTTGCTTAATAAGTCAGGGAAACAGCGGCCTCTAGTGGCCAAAGGCTAATGTGATAACTAGGTTGTTTTTGGCTATAGCAGTGATGGCGGACCTTTTAGAGACCTAGTGCCCAAAACCTGGCCCCACCCACGCTCCACCCCCTGCCCTGCCCCCACTCTGCCCCCCCCATTCCCCACCCCACCTGCCCACAGGATCACTCACCGCCTCAAGGGCCCGCCGCAGATCGCCCAGGCAGTCCAGCAGCGCTATGGCGGCCACACCCTCTACCCACGTCCTGCAGCATCAACTGCATAATGGGGTGTGAGGGCAGAGTCTTGTTTACGCTGCCTGGCTGCCATGTCCTTGGCTGCGCTGCTCCATGTGGGACGCTCAAGGGCGACTCTCCTTCAGTGGGACTGCTGGAGAGGAGGGGGTCATGGGGGAGGCAAGACTGGGGCAACGGCACGTGTGCCCACAGAGAGGGCTCCCGAGTGCCGCCTCTGGCACCCGTGCCATAGGTTCACCACCACTTGGCTATAGTATACATTTGTGGGTAAAATTCAAGCTATTCTAAGCTCATCCATCACCCCAGGTGTTTGCCCCCAAGAGGGGAAAATTTTGATCCGTTGCTATCCCAATAAATAATGCATTAAGATTTTTTTTTTTAATCAGCCTGGAATCCCTTACCAAATTCTCACAGCGTGAGATTGCTTTACGATGTGGTGTCCCTGGATGATGAGCATCAAACAATCGCAGCAGCAGCAATAGCAATAGCATACCAATAGCTTCTAGATTTATATACCATCCCACAGTGGTTAAACAATGTAAGCATTATTTGCATATTGTCCCCAACAATCTGGGTCCTCTTTGTATCAACCTTGGAAGGATGGAAGGCTGAGCCAACCTTGAGCTCCATCAGGATCAACCTCCAGACTATGGGCAGAGTTTGCCTGCAATACTGCACTTTAGCCATTGCACCACCAGAGCAGCACATCCTTTGACCTTTCAAAGGGGAAAGTTCAGGGAGAAATATCAGTCACTGAAAGAATACAGTCTGGGCTTATCCAGTCATAGAGGTAGGCTAAGTAACTTTCTGGTGCATCGGTAACCTAGGGGTGTCTGTGCCCCAGCTATTCACGCATCTTGTAAGAGACCCACATCTTTGAAGAAAGCACATCATTGGCGGGAATGTCAGCAGTTTGCAGACACGCAATACTTTCTTGCATTTCACAGGATGTAATCAGGCGCCACTGTATTTCTTTCAGTCACCCACAATTCATATATAGAAACACCTACTCAAACAAAAAGAATTGATCGGGGTGTGTGATCATTTGACTTTTTGAAATGATTAAATGGACTTTCAGCATCGAAAAGTGATGTGTGCATGAGAAAAGGAGAGAGTATGTTTGTTTTATTCATTCATTCATTCATTCAGTGATTAGGGCTTGCATTTGTGTTCTCCTTTTCTCCAGGAAATATATATGGCACTTCCTTCCCATTCAGTTTTATTGTCAAAAATGACCCTGTGAGGTGGATTAGTCATTAAATGGGATTCATGACTAAGTGGGCATTTGAGCCTGGATCCATCCAGCACTTTGATCACACCAGATTGATGCAATGTCATTACAATGGATGAGTAGGTGATTGATGCAATGTCATTACAGTGGATGAGCAGGTGGGTGAGTAGGTTGCTGTGCATACTGAGGCAAATGCATTTTTCCTGTAGTCTATGTGTCTTGCCTCTGCACCTCCAGATAAATCGAAAACTTTTTTTAAAAAATGTCCCTTTGAATTAGTCTTGACTCCTGGTCAGTGCCTGGACAGGTCTCTGCAGTTTTCCTCACCAGGTTTTTCAAACATTGTTTGCCCTTGCCTGCTTTCCAGGGCTGAGAGGGAGTGACTGGCCCAAGGTCACCCAGCTGGCTTCATGCCTAAGGCAGGACTAGAACTTACAGTCTTTCGGTTTCTAGCCTGGCGCCTTAACCGCTACACTAAGCTGGCTCTTTTCAAAGGCTTAGGCAGACCATTTTAATTTAGAACTCAACAAATTCTGGATGACTGAATTGCAAATGAAGAGACTTTAAGGAGTGGTAGGAAAGATGGATTATTTTTTTTTACACTGCCATGTGGATGAATGAGCAACATGGGGAATCTAATTGATATGAATGATGGTTGCCAAAAAATTAAGCAGAAAGATTTAATCTAGATTAAAAAGCCTGCAGCACAAGACTGTACAAATCCATTATAAGGTCAGAAATGCAAATAAGAAACTCGTAATCATGTTGATTCTTATAATTTAATGTGACAGCATTCTGCAGTTAGGCTACGAGACATAAGGCAGAGAGTGTAAAATGTTGATTTGCTTGAGGCAGGAAAAAAATTGGGCTGGCTCTGCAGAACACAACCTGGGTCAGAAACTGTTGGCTGCATACAGTAAAAGAAAACACAAAAATAAAGTCTCCTATAAAGATTAGCACATTGCTTTTTTGCAATAGGATGAAAGAAGTTCAGAGATGTTGCCATTCAGCTAAAAATAAAAAGACTGACATTTGTGCCTTATGGTGTTGCTTGCAGAGCAACTCCAGGAAATAAGTGGAGAGATTTACTGCAGATACCTTAATAGTTGCACCTTGTCTATCATTACCTTTCTTATTTTTCCCTCTCCCTCTTAACGTGGTTTAAAAAAAAACAAACCCTCATAGTTCAGCTCTCCCATAGCTTCTAGGTCTATTGCCCATTACTCGTTCCACTGATCCAGATCAGTGCACTCTTTTTTATTCAGAGCTCCAAACTTTATACATCATCCTTTCATCTACAGCTCCTATCCCAAATTTTCACAAACAGAAAGCACGCTGCATGGCTTTCCCAAAACAAATCACGACAATTTTCCTTCAAAGTAGTTTCACTCATATGGGGGCATCCATAGGTGGACTTTCCCCCTTCTGAGACTAGAATGTTTGTGAGGATTCTCCTGCAAGACTAACCTGGCATATTCTCACCTCCAATAACGATTGGCATAAATACCAATGAAGGAGGATATTTGTAGCTCAGGGTTGAAATGAGGGGTCCTTGGCTCTCTCTGAGCTTGCTTGTTTTCTTGCAGACGTTTCATTACCCTAACTAGGTGACGTCATCAGTGCTCAGCGAGCAAGATCAGAGAGCCCCAAGGACATAGATACAAGTTGGATTGGGAGGAAGATGATGGGCAGGCCTGATGACGGGGTCCTGAAGAGCTCTCACTTGTTCTTCAGGTCCCACTTGCTAATCCCAGAGAACTGTCAGGGAAAAGTGACACCTGCAGCAGTACCTAAGGAGAAGTAGTTTTAAGAAAAGGGCTAATTAAAAAAACAGCTCGTAGTACAAGGAGCCCAGAGGGAAAGAAGGCAAGCAATTTTACAGCTTACGTGCTCTTAGCAAGATTTTTCTGTTGCACTGGCACAGGCGCAAGAGAGGCACAAAACGGGAACGTCCTCTTGTTTCTCAAATACTATTAATGGTATAAAAATGCAAGCTGCAGCCATTTATGTTGCTTACAGAAACGTGTCTTAGTTTTTTGTTTTCTTTTCCCAAACTGATTGGCACCATTGCTACTTTGGCACAGGAGTCCTGATAAAGTATAAAAACTCTCTCCCTGGTATTTGCAGCCACCAAAAATGTAAAGTCATCCCCAAAGCAGGTATACTTAAAGAACATTTAGCCTCGATTCCTCCCCCAACTCTTCCCTCTGTTTCTTTTCCCCATCCAAGGATTTGGCAAACTAGGAAGGAACAGAGAAGTCCTTGATAAATTGCAGCTCTGCAGCTGATAGGCGGAAAGACGCACAAATGAGTGTATAAATGCTTAGGTTGAAATATAATTATCACCACCAGTACTACTAGTATACTAGTACTATACATATCTACAAAGAAAGAAAGAAAGCTCAGATCAAAAACTTTATTCTAAAAAGTGACTCCTTTCATGCACAATTTAATTTAAAAAAAACCCCACCAGTTTTACTCTCTGCTCTTCCTTTTCAAAGTTGGAAAGCTCTACCCACTGAAGCATTTCTCCCTAAAGAAACTGTAATGCTGAATTATTTGGAACTCTGATCTCTCTGCTGAGTATGGGAAGTCAATTATTCTGCTAATGTATACAGACCTATCTGTTGTAAGCCACCTTTGTTCTGAAAGGCAGCATCTAGATCAGTGGTTCCCAAACTTTTCTATACTCCGCACCCCTAGAACGCTTCTGATATATTCTCGCACCCCTTACAAAAGTTCAAAATAATGGCAACAAATTATGCATATACACTATAATTTTGAAAACCCAAGTTTTCACACACCCTGGAATATCGTCTTGCACACCCATGGGGTGCAAGCACCCCTGGTTGGGAACCCCTGATCTAGATACTTTTAATATATAATGTTACATATGAGGATGCTTTTCTGATTTGTTTTGTTAGCATTTGCACTCTTGAAGTGCTCCCAGATTCTTTTTGCTCTTTTTTGGGGGAAGGGGGCAGCCTCACAAAGGTGTACACGCCTGAAATTGCCTCGGCCCATTGACATAAATGAAGACGGTGCGTCCCGCTCAAAGTCTGAGCATCTGTGAGCTGGTGTGGATTGATTTCTTTGGGTTTATTTCCAGTTACTTGTAGGGCTGCCTCCTCAATCAGTTTAGGGATGGGGGTTGATGGTCACGGCCCACTAGTGACGGGTTTTAATTGCTGTCGAGCCAAACCCCTTTCAACAGCTACAAGCCGTCTGGAATCCATCTATACATACCTACCCAGGATGTTATGCATAACAGTGCCTGCTTATTAACAGTACATCTCATTTGGCATTTCTTTTCTCAGTGACCTAGTTTTGGAGAGATTCCCCAGGAACTCCTGTCTTGACAGCCTTCTGGTCTTGTCTTGTTTTGTCTTGTCTTGTGTGTTTTTTTCCCCTTTGAATTTTATATCCTTTCGTGTTATCTACCAAGATTGCCATTTTCCGGTTTCTCCGCTCCTCCTGATCCCTTGCAAATGAAAGAAAAATCCTTCCCCCCCTGCCCTTTTCTGCTGATCTCCCCATGGATTTTTTGGAGCATTTTTTTTGTTTTGAACAGAGGGAAGAGTCACAGAAGCTTGCGGTGCAGAGAGCTCTGACAAAACAAGGTCTTACTTGTGCTCAGAAAAGCAAGGGATTCATATATCACTGGAGAACTCCGTGGAAAAGGACAAGCTGCCCAAGGAGTAGGTATAACCACGTATCAGAGTGGCGGTGGGTAAGGGTGGTTACATTCAGACATTTCACTAAACCAGGGGTAGGCAAGCTTGGCTCTTTTATGACTCGTGGACTTCAACTCCCAGAATTCCTGGGCCAGCTGGCTCAGGAATTCTGGGAGTTGAAGTCCACGAGTCATAAAAGAGCCAAGCTTGCCTACCCCTGCACTAAACTATACTTGGGTTTTTTTGTTGAACAAACTATTCTACATGAACAAAATAATTGCAAGTTGATTTGCCAAACTCTGAGGAACGGGACATCCCTAACTTTTGACTTGATCATGGAGAAAATCCATGTGGTGGCCAAGAGTCAAAAATTACTTCATGGCATGTAATCACATAATTAATAATCAATCAGTCTTGACTTGTATCTCTGATTAGAGATACAGGACACAAAAGCAAGCAGGAATAAGCCAGGGAATGACAAACAAAGCATTCTCATGTACATATCCCACAAAGCCAAAGTGCCACGTAGTAAGCCAACAAGAGTTCAGTCTGGAACTGTGGTTTACTATCTTAAAACTAACCATAGTTTACTCATTGACCATCCTCCCTGATTCACCCAGCACATTAAATTAAAAACAAAATGCATCGTGGCTCAATTCAGCCTTAGTTCCGAATTGAATGGGCCAAAAAGAAAGTATTTGGTCTTTTCTAAAACTATTCTACCTATTTTCCCAACGTGTTCCTTGAAACCTTGAAAATAGCAGCTCTTTTGTCTTTGGAGATGAAAATAGGCTGAGCATCTTATTCCACAGAAACACAGAGATGAAAATCCCACTTTGAGAAAATTCACCTTTTTAGTGCCGACTCGTGACTGTGGCTTTTCAGATATTTGGTGGCTTCTGTGGGCTCTTCTTGAGCTAAACCTCCCTACTTTCTTTTATGCCAGCCAATGACAACCTCCTACCATGTTTAGCTATTCAAATTGGTCTTCATATTTTTTTTCTTGGAAAGTCATCTTAAAATGATGGGATGGACTGTTCACTGCTGTACAGATTCTTTGCAATTTCTCTTTGGCTTAGTATATCAATCCTCTTCCTGCCCCAGATAGTACCGACTTTAGCTGTAGCAGCACCCATTTACTCAGGAGGAGTAGTAAAATCCATTCTCTTTGCCATCTAGTACCAGTAATTCACGATGTTAACTTCTGAACCTGGCATGCTCATGAGAACTCAGGGGGGGGGGGGAGGAGCAAAAGTTTTGACAGACTCCTTGGCACCCACAGCAGGGAAAGTCTGTATGATGGCTAATGGAGAGTGACAATTATATTGCAATCATGTTAGGATACTCTTCTACCAGGATACTGGTAGAAGAGTTATATTGTGTAGCCACTCTTTTATCCTACAGTGACTGACTACATCTTACAGGAATAAATGAATATAACAGAGCTTAAAGAAATAGAAAATATTTCCCTCCCGGCAATCAATCACTTTTCTTGGAAAAATGTTAATCTACCAACCCTCCCAGTTTCACACTCTCCCCTTTTATGGAAGGCGTTTTGGTAACTAACACCCAAAAGGCTTCAATAAACTTTTGCTGGCTCTATGATGCTTCAGTTTATGCATAGGTTGGGCAACCAGCAGTGCGACAAAATTGTGTTCAGTCGTGCACAAAGGAGTCAGACCATAGGGCAATACCCCACCAAGATAAGTTCTTGATACATTTTCAGAAATCGAGTTGCAACAAAATGGCCCCCGCGATTGAATAAGTCCAACATTGTGTCTCGCTGGGCAGCGAGTTGAACTGAAACAGTCCCGGCTCTTCATAATAATTACAGTATTATCTCCTGCTTGTTAATTCTAAACTAGCACTGGAGATACCAGGGCTTCTGCATTCCTTGGATGCAGGGTGAGGAAACTGACATCTGCAAGCTTGGAAAGAATAAAACCCTGAACTTGCTATGTGTCAGCCAGCAAAAGATGCATCCCTTTCCTTTGGGGAACACCCATGATTGTGGCAGTCAATTCTCCTTTCAGCTTGGGTTAGTTCAACTCCAATCAAGCCAGTGAAAGAGAACATCCTACTGCTGGGCTCAGAGCTGAGCCTAATCCGAACTGAAACTTGCTTATTTCTCAAATGCAGGGAGGGGGTTAGAGAAGCGGGCTTCATAGGAGGCCTTTCATGGGGCCCTTCGAACCTGATACCCGACCTAAAGCTGCATACATCTCATAAAACTCTCCCCAAATCCTTGGAGCAGCAATAAAGCTGGCTCCAAGATGCCAGTGAAATTCAGGGCAACCCTCTGACCTCTTGAGGCAATGGTCTTCAAACTTGGTCCTTTTATGACTTGTGGACTTCAACTCCCAGAATTCCTCAGCCAGCCGTGCCTGGCTGAGGAATTCTGGGAGTTGAAGTCCACAAGTCATAAAAGGGCCAAGTTTGAAGACCCCTGTCTTGAGGGAAAGGAACAAGAGATGGCAGTCTTATTGGATACACCTTAGACCAGGGGTGTCAAACTCAATTTCATTGAGGGCCACATCAGCATTGCGGTTGCCCTCGGGGGGGGGCTGGGGGTGTGTGGCCAGGGTGGGTGCGACCTACTGGGTGGGCATGGTTGGAGTGGGTGTGGCCTACTGGGTGGGCGTGGCCAGCTCTACATTCGCATCAAGGGTGCCTGTTGGGGCCTGGGCAGGAGTGAGACAGATCTGAGGGTCTCTGGCAGAAAGGGGTGGGACCAGGGCAGAACCCATCAAGCCGGATATGTGAAGTAGGTGAGGGCCATTTGCTGGCCACTTCCAGGCGATGGTGCATTTCTTCATTCCTCACAAAGGGTGACACCTCCCCAGCATGCACCCAGGGTGTGGGGCCGATGCGGCAGGGGCTGGTTCCTCGCTGTTTCCAGACGGCCTTTGGAGCTAAGACTGAATGCATTTCAGCATAGATGGCCACCACAAAATTGTACATTGGCTCCCGGCCGGCCTGGGCCAGGCCCAAGGCAGCGGGGGCCATTCCCTCACTGTTTCCAGGATGACTTCGCGGGCCACATGGAACCACTTCTCAGGCCGCATCCGGCCCCCGGGCCTTGTGTTTGACATGTCTGCCTTAGATATAATCAGTGGGCTCCTCTCTGAGGAAGGGGATTGATTCATCATTCTAGGCAGCAACTGACAATTTTAAATATACACATAAGGTTGACTATTGAGAGTGGGTCAGTGGAGAGGGTGGGTTGCAGGCAGAAGAAGAGTTTCCTCCCCGTACCTGTTTGTTGGAGCAGCGGGAGCTTCTACCTGTTCGCTGTCCATCATCCAGCCATCCTTTCTGTTTGGCATTCTACCAATGGGGGAACAGATTCTATGCAGATCGCACAAGCCAAGGGAGACTTTGGTCATACCTTTTAGTCAGCCCAGGGAACAAGCAGAAGTCTACCTAAAAACATGGCTTGGTTTGGAATGTGTCATCCTGAAAATGCCCCCTCCCTTTTCAGTAAATTCCCATGGTTTTGTTGCAAAGAGTGTGTCTGTAACTTTTTCTCTCTCTTTTGTTGTCGTCATTTCCTCTATAGGTGATTCTCTGCTGGAGGCACAGAGTTACAGCTGGACACAGGGCTCATGCATACCTGAGAAATATCACACAGCCCTTCCTTCCTTCCTTCCTTCCTTCCTTCCTTCCTTCCTTCCTTCCTTCCTTCCTTTTTTTTAAACGATTGTGTTTTTTAAAAGATTTCAATAACTTGGTCATATAGCTGTAATGGTCCCATCTTATTTTTTAAGTGAAAAAACACTTTCACCCTTTTGGGTTTTGTGCTCAGACAGTAGTAGGGATTTGGCTTAGAGCACTAGGCAGATTTTAATCAGAGATGGAAAAGCCTCTGCACTCAGCTCTGAATGGCGGCCTAGATCTCACAAGCAGCAGCTGTGAGGCTGATAAAGGCCTTCAGGCAATTATCTGCCTGGTTGGATTGTGATCTCTGTCACTCCCAGCCACGCTGGACAGAGGTGATGAGAATGGTAATCTAGCATATGTGAAGGCAGACAAGCTGGGAAGGTGAGCCTAAGCCTAAAGCTAGACTACTGTAGATTCCAAGGGTGAGGCCCTGACTGAATTTCCTGCTGTGCATTCCCCTACCTTTGGCCCACTCTGTGTTACGTGTGAAAAAAGAAACAGGAATTCTACCTCCTGGTGTGCCACTCTTTGTGTTGTTCCCTAGACAATCATTAGAAGTTTCTCCTTGCCAACATGATACAGTTTACCTATTCTCCCCTCTGCTGTTGAATAGAACGGAGAGAATTTTCTGTAATATTTTACTCCTTTGGCCAGTTTTTTTTGTCCAAAGCTATCGCCCTCCAAAGTTGCTTGAGGTTTCATCTCCCCAGGTTTGCAGTCTATGTGGCCAAAAATCTGGTCAGAGGAAGGTTTCTCTAGGCCTTGTTTTCTACACTGTATGATATTTTGATAGCTGTCTACTGTTTTCTGAACCTTGTATTTGCTTTCTGATCTAGCATAACTTTTATGTATGCTGGGGCCTCTTATAGCTCCCTCCGAGCATGCATCGCAAGGCAGCAAGGATGCATACAGCAGATTTAGGGTGATAACAAGATGGACTGCATGCTCGTAAGCCCAAGACCTTGTGCAGCTGTGCTTCGCACCACAAAAGTAACACTTTTCCTCTGTTCGAGTGAAGAGACAAGGTGATTCTTGTCATGGCACTGTGCCTCACCTCAAAGCCTCATCTGGCCACTCCAACAGCTGGAAGATGAGTAGAAGAGTCTGGGAGTTTCCGCATGTGTGTGTTCGTGTGGGCAGAATACACTTCTGGCTCCTGGAACTGTCATCAAAGCAATGGGAAGCAAAGGATTTGGAGATGGGACATGTTGCTTCAGGGTGCATGGTGTAAAACCTTCATTGAAAAGAGCCAAGCTCATCTGGGAAGCTCTCAGTATGGCCCCAGTATACTCACAAGTGGGCCACCCAGTTACCAACCTGGACCTGAATAAGAGAATTTCCTCTTCTTGTGTTGTGGGGCAGGGCCCCTTTAGCTGTCTTCAGGCCCATCTCTTGGTTCCAGTTCTATTCTGCGGAATCCTGCCTCCTTATTGGTTAAGGAAAACTGGGCAGCTGTGGTCCTTTCTGAAGCCTCTCCATTCCCCTTCTAGTGGAGGTACACCCAACAGTACCATCCAGCAGTGCCTTCCGAGAACAAACCAGCATTTCTGCTGTCACACCTGCAGGCCTCCGTTGCACGTATGTGCAAAAACCCTCCCAAGAGTTGCCATGCAAGTATTACAAGATCATGAGTGCTGGGATATAATTTTTTTAAAAAAAAATATGATAAGAAGTGTTTGCAATAGCTGCTCATTTTCCCTTTCTCGTTTTAGATGTACGATCAGTGTTTTAAAATTTTAAAAGTGGAAAACCAGCAGCCCTTCCAATGATGTTGAATTACACTTTGCAGCCTTCCCCTTTGACTGGGTTGCTAGAAATGGAAGTTTGACAGCATCGGAAGGCCCACCTAATCCATTCAATATGAAATACATTCAAGGCTGTCATGTCTTAATAAAGGAACTAGTTGAACGTAGCTTAGATGAGAAATAGACTACATGTACTTGGTCGATGGCGTTTGGGGAGGGGGCTTTTCTTATATTATTGTTCGCAAAATAATCCCATCCCGGATGATGAGGTGGCTGCAATCAGGAACCGTATGAAAGTTCCAAGCAAACTGCCTGTTTGGGAGTGTCCTTAGTCCTACGTTGCTGTATCTCTGAATTGGTTTTACGTATCTGGACTACAATGCTGGACTCTGCATCCTGACTCCCCCACCTGTGAATCCTGCTTCTTTATTAAATGGGTCATCTTTGCTTGCTTTGCGAGTCCTTAATCGCTGGCTTTGCCAATGTGTTTTGTGTAATGTTTAAACCCACATGGACGCAGTCATTCGGCATCAACATTCAGAATACATTTAATAACCCTTTCTCTTGACTTACAAGACTGGGTCTTGGTCCCAAACATTGATACTACTGATTCTGCCCTGATTATAAATCCTTCTGTGATCAGAAGATTCCCTACAAAGAGCATACACTTCCAAGAGGAAGCTTATGCTAAACTCGGGCTGCGAGAAATGAAAAACGTGCAACAAAAAGCATTTGAAAGCTTCATCTGAGGGAATCTATCTAGTGATCATTGCCCAGAGTTGTCTGCTCATGATTCCCCTATTTTATATGCAGCTATTGGAAATGCAAAATTCCTTATTGCCATCTTGAAGCTCAACCAGTGCACATAGCAGCTGTCTCCTGAATGATTTCAAAAGTTGTTTAGCATTCCCCATTGATTTGGTCACACAAGTCCAAGATCAGCTGAGTATACTTTCCTGTAAAAGAAATCTACATATTCAGTGCATTTTCAAATGCTTCCTGAAAAACATGTATAGGATTAGGCTATAAAAGCTATAAGGGCAGAGCTGGGTGTGGTGTTCTGGATCATGGAACAGGAAGAGGGTGAGAAGAGTTCACTTTTTCAAGGCAATATAATTAATACAGCCCTCTCCTTTACTCTCAAATAAAGCAGGGTGAAGTCACCCAATGGCTTCTAGAAAGATCTAAACCTAGGTAATCACAGTTGCAGGTCACATATTGCTGAACTTTCAACTTACAGCTCTGATTATGATGGGTGGGACAGATGGGACTTGTAGCATCTGGAGGGTCAGGGATTATACACACACACACACACACACACACACACACACACACACACATCTTAGCCAAAAGAGCCTTGTAATTTTGTGGAGGTGGTATTAAAAATGTGTAATCCATTCACAGAAAATTTACAGGTAATCCTCATTTAGCAACAATTGGGACCAGCAGCGCTATGTAAGAACAATTAAAGCAGTGAAATGGCTTATCTCTGGAAGTTGTGAGTGCTTCATCACTGGAGGTTTTCAAGAAGAGACTGAACAGCCATTTGCCTGGAATGATATGGGGGTCTCCTGTTTGAGCAGGGGGTTGGACTAGGACCCCCATGGTCCTTTCCAACTCAGTTCTATGTTCTATCATTAAGCAAAGATCTCACTAAGTGGGAAACCAGGAGACTACAACTGCTTTTTTTTACCCCCATTCCCCACCCTTTAGAATGCTCAATTTGGCACAGTGCCAGGATAGCCAGTGCAACTGCTGCCTCACAATTTCACTGCAACTTCCCTTAAAAATTAGAGAAGAATTTCCAAGAAGGGATTTAATGTTTGTATTTACATTCATCGGAGAGCAAGGAATTACAAAAGAGTAAGCAGGCACAGAATGGGGAACACACAATGAAGCCAATGCTGTGGTTCCAACAGCTCTGAGCATATTTCACAAACAGTCCAGTGTATTTCCCATTGTGTGCCTGCCTACTCTCTTGTAATCCCTTCCTCTCCAATCTCTCCACTGCAAGGGAGGGGGAGAAAAAACACAAGTGATTTATCTAGGTAATCTCTCCTGTATCTGATGTGTTTATTTTTCTCCCCCTTCTCTCACAAAAAAGAAAGATTGGAGAGGAAAGGATTACATGAGGATCAGCAGGTATACAACAGAGAACACACTGGGCTGCTTGCACAGCATGCTATGATAAATTATGTCTATGAAGGGGGAAGTGGTATGATAGACTACAGTGAAACCTCAGTATCCCAAAAAAGAGGGAGTACATTCCAAGAAAGAGATCGAGACAACATAGCCTGGAGCTGGACTGTAAGCAGAAAAAGAGAGTTAACATAGCCACTCCCTGGAATCTCCAAAGGTGTATTCATTAGGATTATAGTAATATAGTTTAGTTTGGCAAGGTTGTATGGTGTAAGCACATAAAAAAGTGAAGTTTGACTGGATTGTTCTATGCCATTCTTGGGCTGGGCCTGATATGCTCACTAGTGTCGCCATATTCCTTTCTATTTTCCTCATGGTATGCCTGCCTACATTCTTGAAATCCTTTACTTTTCAAGCAGTTCACTTTGCAAGGGAGAAAAAAAGAAAATTCCATCTTTTATTAATGTCAAATTTTGTGAAAGGTTTTGCTTAGCGTATTACTTTATTGTTTATTCCCTGCTCATTTTGCACTGCCCTGACAGTTCTGTTTTCAAAGCCTGTTGCATAGCATATAATATCACAGCAACATTGATAACTATTATTGCTAAGAATGGAATATTATTTCAGCAATTGATCTAAAGATCCTGACTTTGCTGCTCCACACCAAATTAGCATATTAATTACTAGTATAAGCTCTCTTTTCACCTGCATATCTACCCCAGAAAACTGGCTAACATCTCTCTTAATCTCTACAATTGTATGAAATTATTAAATGTCTGTAGCAACTCAGATACTTTCCCACTAAATTCTTAAATGTTTGAATTGAATTCTATGCTCAAGCATATTTTTAAAAACATTAAGAGAAACTATGCATATAAATGAGAATCCTTGTGCAGATTTTAAAGCAAAAATTAGAAAATGAATGTAGGTGTTCAAACTTGCATGAGTATTTGGAAAAGAGCTAAAAATGGAATTGTACTGACAAGAGCTAAAAAAAAAAAAAGTTGACCCCACCTCCCTTTTCTACGAAATTTCTGATAAACAAACCAGGAGTCAAAATGCTTGTTTGGTTTTCCCCCTCCTTTTATTTTATTTTGCTGTTTATAGGTTTCTTCTTTTTAAAGTTGCTTTTACATGCGCATAATTTGGAATTTGCATTGGAATATGGAGCTGTTATAATAAGAATCTGACTTCAAGAAACAGAACAACAACAAAAAAAAGTTACTGCATGGTAGAAAAAATTATGTCCGAGGTACAAATACATACAGAGTTCCAAGGACCAAATGTGTTGACAGATTATTTACAAAGTTGTGGGACTGAGGGGAGAGGACAAGGAAATTGGAAATGCAGACAGGAAGTTTTGCCCGAGTTGAACTCTTGGAGAACGAGCCAAATCAGGACGAAGATAGCTCCAATCCACTATGATCCTTGTTCAACCATGTTGGTCTCCGGGAAAACGTTCAGAATGTTAGATTAGGTGGCACAGCCAAAGTAGAAATAAAGGGCAAATTTTCAGCTACATCTCCATTTTAAAAGAAGAATCGACTTGGATGAAAGGCGGGGGAGGGGGGACTGAGGCCTGAATCTATTAGTTGTGTTGTTGGCCTAACTGCAGAGTCAGGGAGAGTGACATTCATTGTGAAGAAATGGACAAGATATCCATTCCCACCACAGTCACTGTGATACTCTACTTTTACTTATGTATATTGTACTTAAATGGTGGCTTTTCCGGTTATTCAGCCATCTCTGTATAGAACTTCTTCCTCTGAAGCTTATTCCCACCCTGAGGCTAATCTGAAAAAATAAAACCAACTTATCCTATCTTTTCCTTTCTTCTTGCAATGCCTGCAAGAAGATAATTATTCTGTAGCTAAAGAAACGTAAAGAGAGCATCGGCAATGTTGGCCAAACCAATTGATTTTTCATAGAGGATAACCGGTTCGCCTTTTTTTTTCTTCCACTGTTCAGAATGAAAAAACCAACATTTGGGAAGGACCATCTAAAATCAACCTCTGCGTTCAATAAAACCATCTGGGACAACACAGCTACAACTAACCACTTGTGCCTGCCCTTAGAAGCCAATCACACCACTCCTATTCTCCCCAGTTAAGAAGATAAAAATCCCTGTACATAGAATACATACTCTCTGGACTTCCGGTCCTGCGCAGCAGCGCAGCAGCCGAGGGGTTCGGGACTCCGTGACGTTCGGTTGAGTTTTTTCCTGTTAGGGGACCCTAAATGGGCCACAAGCTGCCCCAAAGAGGCGGCAAAGAAGGAAGGAAGTCCCGGGGACCTCAGAGAGACAGCAGTCAGCCAGATCAGTCCAGGAGAAGCCTTCCAGAAAGCAACAGGAGAAAGGCTAGCCTAATTTCAGAGTCTAGCCCAAGCTGCAAGCAACCGAAGTCAAAAGCACTATTTTAAGCTGATTGTAAACAGTGCATTTGAATCTGGGTAAGAACATCAATTTTCTCTATCCTATTTATCAACTTTCCTGAAGAAAAAAAAATCCCAAGAAGCAAAAAACCTTCGAAAGTGAAGGAGGGGGATTTTTGCCCCACCCTTTTACTAATGGAAGCGGCAAATTAAACCTTTTATGGAGGACCAAAATGTATTGAAATGAAATGAAATGACTATAAAACCTAAATTTGGATGTTTGAAATTACTGAATGGTTAAGATTCTCATTTCAAAGGCAATTTGTTCATTTTGAAAATTTGAAAAATAAACCAGTACTGACATCTAATGGTGGATGAAGACTACAACAGCTATGGCTTTCATGCAGGATTGGGCAAAATCTGGAAAAAACTAATCTCTACTTGTGACCTTCAAAGCTCTAACAATAGAGAACAGCTGTGACAAAAAAGAAAACAATCTGGGCTGCAGACAAGGTGAGACTTACAAACTTCAGGGAACAAAAAATACTTTTTTGAACTTTCTGGATTACAAGTATCTATTTAACTCTGACCCAAAGCTATTTGCAGAGAAAAGAAAATTTAGATTCTTGGTCATCATGGAAAATCAGAGATTTATAGAAAGAACCTATCAAGAAAAAATAAATACTTTTCAAGAGGAGACATGTGATATGTTGCAACTAATTCAAATAACGATTTCAAACCACAAAGGAATCCAAAATAACTTTGAAAATATAAACCAATTCATCTTCAATTTAACTTTACAACAACAAAAAATCCCAGGAAACAACAACAGAGAAGGAACAGATAAAACAGACAACTGAATACTAATTTGAGGACAAAGACTTAAAGATGGAAGCTAACAAAACAAAGAAGCATGCTTTAACCCAAGTGGAAATTTTTTTACAAGAAATATTGGACTTCGAAAAGACAACTTATACTTTAACTCCACAAAACAAATTTGAGGATAAGAAAAAAGATTGGACAAAATGGACTGCAGAGATGCCAGGAAAAACACTAGAACTGGAGAGACAAAAAATGATAAGAGAAGCAGAGAGAAAAAGAAAGAAAAATATTTTCAACAAAAATGAATGGGCAAATGCCTCTCACAAAGATATTATACTTGACTTACCTTTTATATCTACAGTAACACCTACAAGAATATGGAAAGATTCTTTGACTCAGAAGAACATATTGAGTAAGAAAGATACTGGGCAAAAGAAAAAGGCTAAAGTGAAAATTAAGAAAATAGATGATGGGGCCTATCAGAGACAATATTTAAAAAAGAAACACCTGTTCGAATATGGTTAAAGAAATAGAAAAATTTTGGATATGAATTTGATTTTAAGAGGGAAGAGCCCCTCAAGTAACACAGTACTTTCTTTTCCTTCTTTCTTTCTTTTTATTTTATTTCTTGATATGAGTAATATAAAAGAGTTGGAATGGCTTATATAAAGGAAATGTTTTAGATATTTAAAGGTGATTGACTTTAAGAAAGTTACAATGGATTACAAAAATGTATTCTTATTCTTTTTTCTTTTTTTTAGTCTTATTTATTCCTTAAGAAAGATAAAAGTATTGGGTTGGCTTACATGAGAAAAATAGACTTAAATATTTAAATGTAATTAACTTTGAGAAAATCTTAACCAGTAAGAATGTTTTGAACATTGTGGGAAAAACAAATGTAAACAAGAACTGTAAACAGGATCTAGGATGAGACAACCAGAACAACTAGATAGAAAAGGTGATGTGATTATTATCTGTAGAAATATTAGAAAACTTTTATACTCAATCGTCATTCACTAAAATAACAAGAATTGTATTAACTTAAGGTTGGTAAAAGAGAACATTATGGGAAAAAGAGGAAATCAAGTAAAGTTATTATGTGGATTATCGCTGTTCAATAGTAATATAATAAAGATATCTCAATCTTGTAGAAGATTATAGAAATCAACTGTTAGTGGATGTTTCTTAAATGTAAACCCAGACAACACACAGTTTACCGAATATTAAGGTGATTATGTTAAAAAATTAATAAAACATATATTTTTTAAAAAGAATACATACTCTCCACTGGTATCCTAGTGTTGTTGTTGTTTTTAACAGATTGAGAGTTTGATTTGGGGAGATTTCATTTTGTGAATTCCTCAGTGTGCTCTTGAGCTGCTCTGTACATGTTTTCATATTCCTTAGCTCTCCCTAAGATTTCTCAAAGTTGCCCTGTGTTAATTATGCCCTAAGATGTACATGGAGTAACCAAGTTCCTGCCACAGATTAGCAAATGCTGTAGAATCACACAATTGCTTTCCCATATGCCCAATTTGCTTTTCAAATTACATCTCCCAAGCCATTTCTCAAGCTTCTTGACATCTACCAGTGCACCCAATGCCCTTATCCTGACTGTAGCATTTCCTGCTGTGTATGCTTGTAGTTGTGTAGCATTATTGGCAGTTCAGACTACTGTAATTTAGCAAACGTCAGTGTAAGTGAAAGAGAGTGTGCCCAAAATGGGAATTAGCCAACCTCGCTGTTCAATAGTAATGTAATAAAGATATCTCAATCTTGTAGAAGAACTCCAAAGATGTTTCTGCTATGAGTCTGACAATGCTCCACAGTCCTAGAGCCACATCCATCTAATAAGGATCCTCAACAAGTCAGAACCATGCTTCTGTTATAATTTGCTGCTAAATGTGAAAGAGGTGTCAGGACTTAAGTAGCAACCAGTCATTAGATCTGGAAGACATATCTTCACATTTCAGGTATATGGAATGATCTGCAGCTTGAGACAAAGACCATATGCCCTTGGTGACAAGTATGATGTTATTACTTAGCAGAACCCTAATGTTACTCTGTACTCCTGATTCAGGTTAAATAAACCCTGGTCTTTTGTTCTCTTCTGCTGGTGGGATGCCCTTCTCAGAACTCCCTTTGACTGCAGGAGGTCTCTCTTTTTCATCCTGATGTCAACTAGGCAGAGTAACATCCATGTTTTCAGGACACCACACAAAAGACCTTCAGATTGCTAGCAACCAGATGACCACTAAGGAATATAAATCCTTCCGCTCCCCACCATTCAGCCAGAACTGAAGAAACTTCTTGGATGAGAAGCGAAATGTTTTTAAGGAAAAAACGCAAGAAAATACAGTTGCCTTTTGAAAAAGCACCTTTGGGACAACCATGACCTGGATGGTTGAGAATCTCCATAGACACAAGAAAGACAGGCTTTCTATCAAAAGAGCATCTAAGCCCACAATCTCAATGAAAAAACAGATGCTGAAATCCTGATGCCCACAGATCAGAGTGATGGCTCAAAGGACAGTGGTCCCCAAATGAGTGCTTTCTAAATGAGTTGGACTACAATTCACTTCAATGCCCAGCCAGCCTCCTCTGTCTCCCACCCACCTCTCCATCCCTTGCCATCCCTGTCAATTCTAGATGGCCGTGCCCAATAAAGATGGTCAAAGTTGTAGAGCAACACAAACGGAGAGCACCAGGTTGGGGAAGGCTGAACTGAGACACTGTGAACTTTCTGCTCCTCAGATGTTCCTAGCAGTTGTGAAATCTCTTGCTGGTCCAAAGTGTCCTGGCCTCCATACTGCAAATTCATAATAGCAGGGACTGAGTCTATGAATAGGTAAAGAAAACACAACTGAATTTTCAAGATCAGGACTGAAGAGCTTCTGCTTCAAAAGAGAAGATTACCTTCACTTGCTTATCTCTCTGAAATGCTGGAGTGACTGGCTGGGACAGGGCAACATTTAATGATGATGGGGACAGCAGGTGAGGTTACAGCCTTTGGTCACAGTATAAGCTGTTTGCCTGAAAGCAGGGAGAGGTAATGTATTTGAGATCTGAGTCGCTCTGAGTTAATGCCACAGCAGTTGAAAATTGGATGTCTTCAAAACCGGGAGACAGAGGACAAGGATGACCTTTACCCATGCAAGAGGCTGGATGACAGAGACAGCAGGATGTTGCCCTATGGGGGTGAATTTCATTAGGGGTGAAGGATTGCTGGGATCCAGCCACTTGAAGCCTACTTCAGAGGCCATCATGCAGGGATGAGAGTCCCCACCCTCAGACACATACATGCCTGCCATGCTCAGTTAAAAAAACAAACAAACCCCTCCTCATACTCTTCACCTACAGTACAATCACCGCCATTCTTTGTTTAAAAGGGGGGCAGAAAGTGGTGAGAGTTGCCTTGGCAGTCGTTTGGCTGGTTTGGCAGTGAAAAGCCTTACCTGGGCTGTTGGGCATGAAAGGGAATTGGGTGACCAGTCGCAGTGTTACCATGGCCTTTTGCCCACTTGCACTCAGGGATCGGAGGAAGCTATACGGGGGGGGAGGGTCTCAGTCTTTCATTCTCTGCAACTCAGGGATGGGGCAGGCAGTGTGTACTGTGTGATGTCGACATCGTTGACTCGGTAACACTTGCATTTATCAGTATTAATATTATTACTAGTAGTATTGATGGTCGCATTCATGTCACACCCTTCTCGAGCTGGGGAGGGGCTCCCTCCCTGTGCGGATGGTGCTGAGTCGATGGTATCGAAGACTTTGGAGTAAACTGTGTTGAAAACCTGCCAGTTAAAATAAAAACAAAATTAAAGGTGGACTTGGAGAAAAAATAATAATAATAACTGGATCCTTGCCAGAAGATAAGTCATTGCAGATGATTTGCTCTTCTCACTTGGAATGAATAGCCACAGGATTTAGTTGCTACAGATTGCTTTAGAGCACGGGTCTTCAAACTTGGCCCTTTTATTACTTGTGGACGTCAACTCCCAGAATTCCTCAGCCAGTCCACAAGTTATAAAAGGGCCAAGTTTGAAGACCCCTGCTTTAGAACAGCTTCCTCAACCAGGTATCCTTCAGATGTATTGGGACTACATCTCCCAGAAGGCCTTGACAGCAAAGACCGGAAATCAGAAATCCAGCAAGTTAAGCCAATTTTAATTCTCCCTTTTGGCATTTGAGGTGATGCTTTTGTCACCTCAGGCCAGTTTTTATCTACATAGCAGACTGCAGAGGGGCTATGTAAAGAACAACACCTGCTATGCTCAATTCGACATAACATATGGGGAACAAAGTGAGAAGCAGCCTTAGATCTGTGTCTCATGTCTGTGCCTTTCTAGAGCAGCCTTCTGAACAAGCTGAGGGAAGAGAAGATTAGGCAAGGGAGTCTTTTGATCAATGAACCCAAAATAGAAGGTTCCTCTCATCCTCCACAACCACAACAGGGGCCAGACTATGTCACTGTAGACCTTAGTCATCGTCATAACCGTAGGTTTCCAAGTTAGATTCCATACACCGTATAGCTTTCATAATGTGATCAGCACACAGACGCAACTTTATATTCTTGTCTCATTTTTGAGGCATTTGAGGATTTGTTGCAGCCTCAGACCTTTCCCTGGGCCATTGACTGGCATTGGGTATTCTGCCCACAGATAATCCAGTTTTGGTGAACTCCCACTATCCCGGGATACTTGCAACCATGCTACGTTCATCAGTGGAACTGAAAGTTAGCTAAGGGGAGGGGGAGTGGCCCCAAAGAAAAAGCAGAATGACATCAACCAGAGATGGAGTGAGAATGGTCTTCCCAGTGGCATGAAACTTTATCTGCCAAGTTTCTGGTTTGCTACCTGCTATTAACTGCCTGCTATGTAAATGCCTTAGATAAGGTTGGGTGGAAGAAATGTTAAGTATTGTGTGTTATGTTGTGTTGTGTTGTGTTGTGCTGTGCTGTGCTATGTTATGTTATTGTGGTGGAATGTTGTCTGGAGTCACAGGAGAGAGGGGCTCTTTCCATGACAGCAGAACTTAGAATGCTTAGTGGGCAGAAAAGAGCAAGGTTGGACCCATAGCAAATCAGAAAGTATATCTATAGTTACTGCTTTAGTCTGGCAAGATTCTGTTTGTAGGTGAACAACAATAAAGGAGCTACTCAGAAGTAACTTCCTGTGTCATTCTTGGTTCTTTGGGCCTGAAAGTTAATATTGTTTTAATTTTGATTGGCAGCTACCCAGAGTTTGGTATAAAATGGACAGCTATATAAGTGTTTTAAATAAATCAATAAATAATGAAGACTCCTGTATCACACATACACCACATACAAAATAACCCTTCTCCGTAAAATAATAATAATAATAATTAAGCCTCTTATGGAGAAGGAAATCTGAATGGGAATAATAGTCAGAGACTCAATATAGGATCTTCCCGATTCCCTGCTTTTCAGCTGAAATTATCAGCACTCTCTTCCCAGCAAGAGCTGGGAAGCCCTTACCTTGCTCCTCCCATACGCAGCGCTATTCCACATTGCCATTCTGATTGTGCCGATTTTCAGGTGTGCTGGCCTTCTCCTCGCAAGGTGAGAGCTCATCAATAGATGTCTGGTTGGTGATTCCTAGACCGAGAGGGGATCAATCAGAAGCATAGCATCACAGGTAGAGAGAACTAGATCTATGTACTCATAGATCTAGATCTATATGCACAAAGATCTAGATCCATCTATTCCCAGATCCAGCTTTAGATCTATCTATCCGTGGATCTAGAGGGATCTAGCCAGGCCCTGGGTCCGAGAAATCCTTGGAAGATCAGGTGGCAGTGAAGAGGCTGGCAAAGGGAGACTGTAGGAACTTATAAGAAAGCCAGCCACAGAAAAGATTCCCAAGGAAAAAAGAGGAAAAGGCAACCATTTGGCAATCATATATACAACACTTGGGTAAAATGAGGGAGAAGACTTGAGGTTATAGTGGGCCAATGATGGTACCAAATGGACCAGCCTTTAGATTAGGATTACTGTTATTTATTTTAAAACAACGTCCTGTATTTTCTGCTTCAGACCAGAGAGAAACTGTGCCAATGATTTTTCAGGGATTTGAGGGGATTTGAGGGCTGCCACACAAACACACACACCCCAATGGGATGGCAGGAAGCTTTATGCCCTGAGCTGCCCAGCCTTCTGATTTAGTAAACTGAAGAGTATGGCAGGAAGAAGAACTTGGAGGTCTCTCTCTTCTGAAATGGAACTTTGAAGTCCCATGCTCTGAGAAAATTTTTAAGTTTAATTGGGGGGAAAATGTGAAGGAACAGGCAGCCTATACCTATGGCAGTGATGGCAAACCTTTTAGAGACCAAGTGCCAAAACACTGGCCCCGTCCTGGCTCCACCCCCTGCCCCCGTCCCCACTCCGCCCATCACCCCCCCGCCTGCCCGCAGGGCCACTCACTGCCTCCAGGGCCTGCTGCAGATCGCCCAGGCAGCCCAGCAGCGCTATGGCGGTCACGCCCTCTGCCCACGCCCTGCAGAATCAGCTGTGCACAATGGTGTGTGAGGGCAGAGTCTTGTCTACGCTGCCTGGCTGCCATGTCCTTGGCTGCACTGCTCTGAATGGGCCACGCTCAGGAGCGACTCTCCTTCAGGGGGGCTGCTGGAGAGGAGGGGGTCGCGGGGGGAGGCTGGGGCAATGGCACGTGTGCCCACAGAGAGGGCTCCGAGTGCCGCCTCTGGCACCCGTGCCATAGGTTTACCACCACTGACCTATGGGATGTGTATAGACATCAAGAAATCAGAAACCAGGGCTGATCACCATGTCAACATCTAAAAATGATCCTTTTCTTTCTTTTTTTTTTCTTAACAGCTTAAGGAAGGGACAGAAAGCCTTTAAGGGGACCTGAATGGGAGAATTTCTCCAAAGCTCCCTCACTCCATCAGTGTTCCCATACCACTGGCAGCTCGTTCCTTCCACTTCTGCTTGTTCTCTTGGATGTACTTGCTCCAGGTGGAACGGAAGCTGTTGATGTCAGCGTTGATGTCCCCCAGCTCAGCGTGCTCATCTACAGAAGTCTGACGCCAGGTGGAACTGTGGGCAGTGGGATACAGTCAAGAACATGTTGCACATCCCCAGAGTGGTCATTGCAAGGAGAGATTGTGGACATTTCCTCTCCTCTCTTCCCTGTGCTGGCTTCTCTCGAGTTCTTCCACTTCACATCTTGTCATCACTATAGCTCTGTCTTACAGCTCTCTAGCACAGGGGTCCCCAATCCCCAGTCCATGGACCACTCTTGGGCTGCGACATGCCAGCAACCAGTCCGTACAAACAAGCAAAATCCCATCCGTCATCTCCTTCAATTCCCATCTCATCAAGTTTCATCTGTCAAATCTGGGGCAATCAAGATCATTATTATAGGGCAGGCTTTGCCTTCCCCTGCAGGGAGAGAATTTTTTTGCAGCGGTCCACCATCAGTAGTGCATGCCAAATATCACACCTTGCTCTTCCCAGTTAGGAGAGGAGCTGCTTATAAAGAGATGTAGAAATCTCAGATGTCAGGCTTCGGGGAGCTTCTGTCACTCAGTAAAAAATTCCAAGCTAGACAGACAGTCCACCTTAAAGCCACTTCCTTATATCCAGTCGAGAATATAGGGGTAAATATGCTTAAGCGTTCCGTGGCTTCTTTCCTCCACCTGATGTGGCATAGCCTGGCAATAGAAAAATACACAGAAGCAAAGTCTGGCCACTGTAGCTGAACCAGTTCCAAATAGGCAAAATGGGACAACTCTCTGCAGCCATCTCGCCATGGCCAGCTCACCTCAGCCAACTCGCCACAGGACAATTTGCTGTTGGACAATTCCACACGGGATAACTCAATGCAATAAGAGTTATACACCACTGTTTCTTCGACCTTATTTCCACTGGCAAAAATGGAAGTCATGCAGAAAAAACAGTGGCGGATAACCTTTATTGCATTGAGTTATCCCGCTTGGATTGTCCTGCAGTGAGTTGTCCTAGAGCCCCAGATAGATAGGGAACTGGGTGGCTGCAAAGGATCCATGCCTTCTCCAATCCATTTAGAGAGGAAGGAAAGAGGGAAGGAATGTATGACTACATACCATCAAACTGTATTATTACTATAGCTGATCATAGTCAGCCAGATGTTCAGACTCCATTTGGCATTTTTATCCAACTATCAAATCCTTCCCAAGGACCTGGAATAGGCTGTTGTTGTTTTCTAAAATCAAAGGTGCCATTGCAGAATGTGAGCTGTTCCAATTACAACTGCCTTTTGCAGTTGAATTATTATGCAATTGACGTATTATGGTTTATTATTATTATGGTTTATCACACAGTCAGCCAGATGTCTAGACTGGATTTGGCATTTTTATCCACCCATTGAATCCTTTCCAAGGTTATTGTTATTATTTTCTGCTTCTTTTCAGACACCGAAAGAAGGGGCTTGCAAAAGATCGTGCATGACTTGTCTGCAGGCAGGATCAGCTCCCAACTGGAGGGTGAAGGTATCCTTCCCACTGGAAGAGGTGAAAGAAAATACTGCCCCAGACAGCTAGGCTGAGACAGAGGAATCTTATTTGATGCTGCCCAACTGCAAACATCAGAATATACCAGACAGTATAATAAAAACAATTATCATGTTCAAAGGCTAGACCAGTCAGAATGCCATCAGGGACTCAGAGAAAACAGTTTCTCTTAGGAGACAGTAACATTTTCCCCCCCAGAATTGTGAACAAGATGGAAGGCCAAATCATCGCTTTATCCCGGAAACCTTTGGTCATTGAAAAGCAATCTTCCACCTGCTGATCTACATTAGGGAGGTCAGACCAAAGAGTTGGAATATTGGGCAAGTAGGACAAAACCCTGAGAAGAATTCATGTCTGAGCCACTTCAAGATGTGTGGACTTCAACTCCTATGGCTGGCTGAGGAATTCTGGGAGTTGAAGTCCACCCATCTTGAAGTAGCTGAGACTGAGAAACACTGCAATAAAGAATGCCAAAGAGGTTCCATTCCACCCCCACGGCTGCACCTCCCTCTCTTCCACAATTCTCCATCCCCACCAGTAAATGCCTACCTGCTCTGCTGGCTGGACGATTTATTCTTGGAACCTTCTTCCACTAATGGGATGACCATTTTCTCCGCGACATCTGTCAGAACTTGGAAAGTGGGTTCCACAATAAAGTCAATGAAACCTGTGGAAGGAAAAGCGTGTTAGGGACAGGGCCGTGGACTTTTCTGTTTTCCTCTGAAAGGTTATCCACAGAGTGCAATGAGGACAGTTCACTATCCCTGTGGCAGGACAAAATAAATAAAATAATGTATGGAAGATACATTAACATCTCTACTACATCAAGGGAGGGAAGGAAGAGGCAGTCAAGGAGAGCTCCGCTGTGGCTTACAGTCTGGGATTTTTTTACCACTCACCAATCTGTGACTGGGCCACCAGTGTGGATGTGCGATCACATAATGGGGAGAAAGGCAATCCCAGCTCAGCTTCCTTGTCTCCCTATAAAAAACAAGGTAGATAAGAACCAAGTCTTGTAGTGCAATGGTTGAGTCAGACATTTAATGACACAGCATAAGTAAACCAATCGGTTATATTCATGATAGGTGTTAAACTGGGCTAGTTTTAATTTGATCTGTGGCACAGAAGTCATGCAACCCCAGCCTGTGGAATGCTTCACAATTCAGTGTATGATATAAACCCAGAAAATGGGCTAATTGGCTGACCAGGTGTAACATGCAGTGCAAACTCAGTTCATGCATGGAATATAATCTTTCCCTGAAAATGCTCTAGAGCAGGGGTGTCAAACTGCTAGACCGCAGGCCGGATGCGTCATCCAGAAGCCACACCCACCCCATTGCCAGCAATGGCAAAACCGTCCTGATACGTTGCGCGACATCACATGACATCCCGAGTTTGACATGTCTGCTCTAGAGACTTGGTGAAACCTGAAAACTGTGGCTTTGTTTGAATAAGCAAGTGTTTGTGACTACTAAGAAAGGTGAGCATGATTTCAGCAGTCCTATTCGGCCTCCGAGCCCCAACATTATAACCCCTCTGAGGCAGAACCCCAGGCATACCTGGCGGAAGAACTCTTCCATGAGAGCTTTGGTCCATCGGCAGTGCACCGGCCACTGTTTGGTGGGGTGGCTGATATCAGCTGCATGCAGCAACAAGGAGAGGGCTTTTGATTTGTCAATCCTGGGGAAGCAGCAGCACAAGAATAGCAAGAATGGGGTCAGATCTTGCCCCTGGCATAACGGACCCACAAAGGCACAGTGTCCCAATTGGGACAGGCAGCCTCCCATTTGCTATGCCATGCTCCAGGCTCTCACCTTTGCTGTTGTGTAGAAGCCTGATTTAGCAAGTATCAACACCCAACCCATCAAGGAGCAGAATTACCACTTACTCTGCACATCCTTATTCCAGAGACCTGTTTTTCCACTGCTGTTTTATAGCTGATTTTTTTTAAAAAATAAAACAGGTATGCTCCTTAGGCAACAGGAGGAACTTCTGCCACTTCTTACTTTATGCTCCACCCATATATGTGAAGACCTTGACTTTTTCCCCATGCCCTCTGTGCATGCCAGAAGCAGCCAGGAAGGAACCTGGGCAACCTCAAAGAACTGTTGACTATTATTCCGACTAGTTCAGAAGTTGTAGGTGCTTCTTCACTGGAGGTTTTTAAGAAAAGACTGGATAGCCACCTACCTGAAATGGTATAGGGTCTCCTGCTTGAGCACAGGGTTGGACTAGAAGGCCTCCAAGGTCCCTTCCAGCTCTATTCTGATTGATTGATAGTGCTTCCAGATGTGGCTCAGAAAGTCCTGTTTCCCTTCCCCTCATTGTTTCATCTACAGTTCTATGTCTGTCTGTCTGTCTGCCTGCCTGCCTGCCTGCCTATATCTATCTATCTATCTATCTATCTATCTATCTATCTATCTATCTATCTATCTATCTATCTATCTATCTATCTATCTATCTATCTATCTATCTATCTATCTATCTATCTATCTATCTATCTATCTATCTACTGTATCTATCTACCTAACTATGTATGTATGTATCTCCCTCTCCCTCTCTCTCTCCCTCTCCCTCCCTCCCTCTCTCTCTCTCTCTCTCTCTCTCTCTCTCTCTCTCTCTCTATCTATCTATCTATCTATCTATCTAGCTATCTAGCTATCATCTCAAAATATCTGTAAAGGAAGCATTGTCCACCCTCACTCTGAACTGACTTAGTTGTCAGCATCATCATCACTAAAAAAAAACTGCCTCAGGCTAGATAAAGAGTTTTCTAATGTACTGCAGATTTAATATGTATCTGCAAACCTTCCATGCTTTTTATGCTTTCAAATCCATTTTTTTTCTATTACATATCCAGGGGTTATCACAGCAATTTTTTAAACACATGCACATGCACACACATACACGCACACAGCCCTCCTTTTGCCATTTACCGTTCCAGCTGCTGCAGGGACGTTTTCATGGACTTCACTTGCTGGAAGTGACAGGACATGTCTGTCGCCAGAACCATTTCAATCACGAGGGACCGGAGCTCCCTGCACCCCATGAAATCAAAGAAACACAGCCAACCATCAAACAACGTTCTTCCTTATGTGTTTCAACCTCCAACACAAATGCACTAGGAGGAATCCCCATTTTTAGTGACAAACGGGGGGGGGGGGGGATCTGTCCATTCTGTTACCATGAGTGATCACATTTGAGTTGATATTCTGCAATCCCAGAAGAAAACTTCTGCCCCAAGAGGACACAAATATCAAAAATGCTCAAACATCAAAATAACATTGTTGGCATGTTTAGCTTTTGATATCGTCTTTGATAATGACAGTCATGTCTTTAACCTTTTTTTTTCCCTGGGGGGGCAGGGGGGTGGCTGGAAAGACTCAAATACCATTAGAGACTACACAGATGCCTTCCTTCTATTCAGTCTATTCCCAAAGATAATATATCTTCATGCTGACTGCTTTGCTGCAGGAAGTCTTTGGAAATCCTATCTTCCCAGCAAGTCCTTTGCAGTTGTAATACATTTAACAGAAGGAGTCTGCCAACTTTTATTTCATTTTGTTTCCTGCCTGTGAATGGATTTAATAAATAATCATCTTTGTGGTTGAGCAGCTGAGCTTAAAAATAATGCAATAGAATTTCAAAGCTTAATTTCACCAAGCCTCCAGAATCTCTCTCTCTCTCTCTCTCTCTCTCTCTCTCTCTCTCTCTCTCTCTCACACACACACACACACACACACACACACACACACAAATACATGGATCCCAGAAAATTCTAATTCAAAGATCTGTACAAATTCCTATGTAAAGTTCATCACAATGAGTGTACCAAATGTACCTGAGAGAGGATATTTGTGCTCTGTTTCCTGCCTCCCCTCCCCTCTCCTTCTCCTCCCACCACAGATTGCAACAAATCTAAAGATTTATTGCTCAAGCCACAAAGAAGTGGATTCTCAAAAGTGATAAGAGAAAGGGGAGCTGATGGCAAGAAAATTAGACTATTTATCATAATAATTATTTACAAAGCCCCATGGGCCCTTTCAGCTAGGCTGAGGGAATATTGTAACAACAAATGTGGGCCCAAGATGAGAACATCTGGTATGTAAATTGTCTTGAATTTGGAAATAGTTTCAAACCTGGGTGTCAGGCAGAAATATATGGTGCAGGCTGAAGCTGTCAATCAAGCCAAGTGGAAGGTGCTGGCATGATAATGAGGCTCTTGTTCAACCTCTCAAGAATGAAAAGAGGTATGTAGGAGATCCACAGAACAAGCCTTGCAAACAACTTTGGGACAGATGCTGATAGAACCCAGAACCTTTGCCATCACTGCTTATTAGTCATTGCAAGACTCTCTGAGCAGCTATGTACATACAAACGCACATACACAACCCTGTTAGGGAGTTCCTTGCATCACGCAAGAGGACAATTTGCTACCTTTTGCTATAGGTCTGGAAGGCTAGTTCCAAAAACCAAGGATAGGTGATCAGAGTTCTTATCCTCATACCATAAAGTGTCTGAGCAACAACTGAAAACTTCTAAACACAACAAATGCACTGCCTGGAAAGGTTTTGTATGTTTGAGTCCTTTCAGCTTCAAAATGTCTAGAATCATAATGCCTAAAAAATATAAAATTATTTCTGCTACCATCTAAGCCAGTGGTTCTCAACCTTTTTAATGCCGTGACCCCAACCGGTCGTAAGTCGAGGACTAAACCGGTCGTAAGTCAAGGACTAAACCGGTCGCAAGTTGAGGACTACCCAACCGGTCGTAAGTCGAGGACTTTCCCTGCCAGGGAGCGCCATGCATGCGTGGTTCCGCCCCCTGCGCCGGCCGAGGCGTAGCTGGCAAGCGGCAGAGACGGAACAGGCCGACCACCAGCTGGCCCAGCCCAAGGGAGGTAAGGCACCCGCCGGAAAAGGGGGAAAAAAATGGCGGACAAAAAAAATGGCGGACAAAAAAAATGGTGGACAACCTTGCTTGGCGACCCCCATGAAATGGTCGATCGACCCCAAATGGGGTCCCGACCCACAGGTTGAGAACCACTGATCTAAGCAAACTCTTCTATGTACAAACCCACTGATTTTGAGATGCAGGGGTCTCTAGAATATTCCATCAATCATCCTAAGGAAAGACATGACATCCCAAAGTGGAGATATCCAAAAATAAATGAATATCAGATGGAACTAATTAAAAATATTTAGAAGGAGTCCCACATAAGAGGAATTGAGCAGTTAGCGAGATTATAAACCCAAGGCCAACTTACTAGAGGAGGAAGCTCAACTTAATTGTTGCTCTTTTCTCACAACAATGTATAAATGCACAGCATTTTGCAGGAAGAGGCCATGGTGTTCCAGTTAACCACAGTTGACTATCAATTTGCTGATTTCTGCCCTACTCCACCCCACAATGCCTGGACCCCTTTGGAGCATTTCTCAGTGAAAGCATGCCCTGTTTTTTTCCTGAGAACATGGTTCAGTAGAGAAAGAGAGGATGAGGGCTCACACAAATTCATCCTTGGCCAGGTTAACAAGTATGTTCATCTCATCTTCCTGCATCATGCGGAAGACGGCGCTGATGTGGTGGTTCTCTAGAACTGACCGGTCATTGTACAAAATGGCTGTATCTGACCTGAAAAAGAAGAAAACCATAAAGCAAACACAATGTCAAGGGCAGGGATGAATGATCTTGCTTTTTTGAGGAACTGGTGAACATTTCAACATTTTGGTTAACTCCAAACATACCTAATACAATGGCCTACAGTGGCTTATCTTTAATTGTGTGACAAAAAGAGGCCACGGAGGCCTCAAGTAACCAATACAGTTCACTTACTATTTGTTATTGTGCATTCTACAGGTCTTTCAGAATTCTTCTTTCCTCTAAAGTGACACTGTAAGGTTAGCAATGGAACATCCACATAACGACGTTTTTACTTACTTGGTCTGGATGTGAAAGCTGTTGGTGGTACCCGTGTGTTCATAGTCATGGATTGCAGCTGCAAAGATAATGGCTAGGGCCTCAATCTCTGTCAGGCAGTGCTGTGGAGAAAGAAGAAGCAAGGGAGATTATCAGCATCTTTGGGAATGAAAGGGTGAGGTCTGGAAATAACTCCAGACGTTTGCCATCATAAATGGAGGACATGTTCTACAATGGGGGGGGAGTCATCCCTATGACCAAAACTCGCTGATTCCGTAACCTTTCTAGATCAGTTGTTGTCCTATCTGTGGCATAAATTCTGACTTAAAGCCTACTTTCTTGGAAACAGACACTATAACAATTGCACTTCCCATGGCAAGAAGAAAAGCAGCAACAAGGCACAGACAGATACCTATCTTACTGTTCTTTGGTAGATATGTATGGCTGGGTATGTGCAATATAAAATAAGATATACAGATATAAAATATAAATTTGCTCCCACACAGGACATATACCATTTCTCATCTTAGGATTCCTACCACAAATATGGTTTTGTGTCATTCCAAAGAAAATTGTTGGAAGAGTCTTGAAGGTCTTCTATTCCAGAGGTCCCCAACCTTTTGAGCACCAGGGACCGGTTCTGTGGAGAGAGGTTTTTCCGCGGACCGAAGAGTGCGTGGTTTTGTGTGCTGCCTGCATCCCGCGGATGGGGCTTTGCTTGTTTGTGCGGACCAGTTGCTGGCATGCCACAACCCAGTACTGGTCCACGGACCAGCAGTTGGGGAGCCCTGTTCTATTCCAATCCCTGCTCTAGCAGGAAACTCTATACAATTCCAGACAAATGGCTATCCAATCTCTTCTTTAAAATCTTCAATGATGGAACTCCCACAACTTCTGGAGGCTAGTCGTTCCACTGATTAATTGTTCTCACTGTCAGGAAATTTCTCCTTAGTTCTAGGCTGCTTCTCTCCTCAATTAGTTTCTATCCATTGTTTCTTGTTCCTGCCTTCGGGCATTTTGGAGAACAGGTTGATCCCCTCATCTTTATGGCAGCTCTTCAGATATTGGAAGACTGCTATCATGTCACCCTTAGTCCTTCTCTTCATTAAACAAGACATACCCAATTCCAGCAACCTCTCAAAGCTAATGAGTTCCAGGTGTGCTGGGAATATGACCAACATTTTCAGCAGGCATCATTCCCATGAAGAGACAGCTGCTGGCTACGTTCTTCAAAGCCCAAAGAGAAGCAGCCTAACTTAAAGGCTGTGCTTTCCCAAATAAGTCGGTCCTGGTTTAAAAAAATATTGGGAAAAGTCCTTCCTTCTGCCTTGTCCTAGGCGGAACTTGTTGCCTCCTGCTATGGGAACTCCCCTTTTCAGAGAGAGAATTGGTTTTCAAGATATTTTATTTGCTAGAATGCATTTTAGCAGGTCGGATCACTGATTTATTTTAGGGTTTGTTTGGGGTTTTTTACTTGATATGATTTTATATTTTAATTAAAACTGTGTATTCATCTTGTAATAGAACCTGTAGAATTTTTTGTTTATCACCTTATTTTTTTAAAGACGGGGCGGGGGGAGAGGACACAACTCACTCAGCAGACATTTGCTGACTGCGATCAGTTTTTCCATTTCCCGGCTTGGTGCTAAACTGGGAAGACCTCTAGAGGGCACTGTTGCTTTCTGTATGTGTATAGCGTTTCAGTGAGTTTTGATAAAGAATAATTTGGGAGCAAAACAGCTTGTAGGTCTCATTCCTGAGATTTATCCCAGGTACAGTAATTTAGGTCATCCCAACAGAAAGTTAGGCACTAAAACCCAAGATTCGAAAGTTTCTTCAGACTCAAAAAGCAGAATTAATTTTCTAAGCATGCAATATTAACATGCTTGAGGGTGAACAAATGGGACATTCACCCAGTCCACAGGATAGCCTTACCACCATGCCAGTGCGAAGCAGGAAGCAATGTACAGTCTGGGTAACATCAGCAGCATGAATCTGATTGTGATAAGGGTTCTTATATTTCCCATAACCAGCCTCCAGTGCATCCAGGAAAGTCATGAGGTACACCGTGGGGATCTGCAAAACAACAAAGACAAGGTGACCCTAGGCAAGATCTGAAAATAGCTGCAAGCTTAGATGTCTTCTATTGAGTCTGATAGTTGATCCATCTGAAAAGCCATGGTGGCACACAGTGGTTAGAATCCAGTATTGCAGGCTAATTCTGCTGACTGTCAGCAGTTCGATTCTGAACGGCTTAAAGTTGACTCAGCCTTCCATTCTTCCGAGGTCGGTAAAATGAGGTCCCAGATTGTTGGGGGGCAATAGGCTGACTCTGTAATCTGCTTAGAGAGGGCTGTAAAGCACTACGAAGCGGTATATAAGTCTAAGTGCTATTGCTATCTAGTTTGGTGCTACCTGTATTAGTCTTTCCAAGCATGTCTTCCAGTTTTGATGGATTATAACTCCTCAGCCAGCATGGAAAGTCTGACTTGAGATGGTTGGGGGTTTCAATCCAACAAGGTCTGAAATGTAATCTGCCTAAGTAGTGGTGGCTCTCCAGTATTTCAGACAGAAGTTTTTTCCCTGTCCAATTTGGAGATGCTGGAGACTGAGCACAAAACCCTTATAGACCTTGGCTTTTATGCAGAGTAGGATTCCCCTTTTAGTATATATGATCTACTGCTGTGTTTTTCCAGCTTGGCAACTTTACGATGTGTGGACTTCGACTCCCAGAATTCTCCAGCCAGCAACTGATGATTGAAATCACAATAAGCCACAGTTTGTTCTCATAATGGTTTGTTGAAAAAGCCAGAGTGACTTAGGTGGTACATACTGGCAAGTCAGATTATGGCTTAGCATTTGTTAAAAATGGAAGTTTTAAAGGTAGAGCTAGATGACTGTAGCTTTATCATGAATATTCAGAACCCTCTATCATCAAAGCAACATCTCATCTGGAAAATGTTGAACTATTTGATTCAGGAGAAGCAGCTGGTCTCCTGCTGAGGTTTTGGACTATCATTCCCATAACTTCATGCCACTGGCTATGCCCATGATGAATGATGAACGTTCAGATATAAACTGCAGGAGTTTCAACCAGGTTTCCATTATTGTAGCCTTCAAAAAAAAAGCCCTGGTAATTTAAGCAACATATTAAACCTGTTTTAATGCAAGAAATTACTACAACTATTTTGCTGATGTCCTACCAAGTTGCAGCATCCAGCCAACTTTGGCTGCTATCAAAAAGAAAAAAGAAAAAAAAGCTATATGGAATCAGATCTGCTTCTTACAAACCACTTCTGTGGAGAGCAGCAAGGTCCATATTTGATTCAAGAGAGTCTTTACCTTTTTGACTCTTGGAAATTTGGCAAAGTAAAAAAAAGGATGGGCATTATCTAGTCCTCAGTCTGCTTTCAAAACATTTACCCAAAGTGCTCAGCTCCTTCCCTGGCAATCCTTTGATTGGGGGGAAAAGAGGGGAAAGATGAGAAATGACCCCACCCAATTCTGACTCTGGATCTGATAATAATAATAATAATAATAATAATAATAATAATAATAATAATAATAATAATAATAATAATAATAATAATAATAATAATAATAATAATAATAATAATAAAAAGTTGGAAGGGACCTTGGAGGTCATCTAGTCCAACCCCCTGCTCAGGCAGGAAACCCTATACCATTTCAGACAAATCGCTGTCCAGTCTCTTCTTAAAAACCTCCAGTGTTGGAGCATTCACAGCTTCTGGAGGTAAGGAGTTCCACTGGTTAATTGTTCTCACTGTCAGGAAATTTCTCCTTAGTTCTAGGTTGCTTCTCTCCTTGATTAGTTTCCATCCATTGCTTCTTGTCCTGCCTTCAGGCGCTTTGGAGAATAGCTTGACTCCCTCTTCTTTGTGGCAGCCCCTGAGATATTGGAACACTGCTGTCATGTCCCCCCTTGTCCTTCTCTTCATTAAACTAGACATACCCAATTCCAGCAACCGTTCCTTATATGCTTTAGCCTCCAGTCCCCTAATCATCTTTGTTGCTCTTCTCTGTACTCTTTCTAGAGTCTCAACATCTTTTTTACATCGTGGTGACCAAAACTGGATGCCGGATTCCAAGTGTGGCCTTACTAAGGCATTGTAAAGTGGTATTAATACTTCACGTGATTACAGACCACTCAGGCTTCAGCCCTTAGCCTGCAGAACTCCTCCCCAACTAATCACTCCTATAAAAATAGGATCCTCACAAACACACACACACACACACAAATACACTCCCTCTTCTACTTTAAAAGCAGCATTATAGTGCTGCCCTAACTTCTCACAATTTGGAAAGATGATTTAATCTGCAGGCACAGAAGGGTTACCTGGATGTGCCTGGACCCCTTCGTTTCTTACCTTGAAGCGGCTGTTGAGATTGTGGCGGGTGAGCAGTTCAAAGACAATTGTGCGCAAGGCATGGTCTTCGCTCACCTTGTTCAGTGCAAAGACATCGAAAAACCAGAGGTCAAGACTCTAGGAAGAGAAACAGAGGCAGAGTGAAAGACGGAGCAAGAGAGGAGGGTCAAATCTGCCATACCTACTAAGGAAAGGACTTACCTCTGGTGTAGGACAGGAGGAAAAATGGGGCAAGGATCCAAAAGAAAAGGATGTTTTTTTTAAAAAAAAGGGAGGGCTATTAGATGGAACTTAATGTGAACCAAGAAATCCATTTCTAGGTATTAATCATTCCTCTAATAAATAGGCCTGTCTATCTGTCCATCCATCCATTCACCTCTACACGCACATTGTACACACATAATACACGTGTTCATCTATCGTTTACCTACTGTCAGGCTCCACAAACCAAGAGAGACACACAAGAGTTACTTCTAAGCAATTTACTATTCTTTGCCTATAGGCAGAAATCTTGCCAAACTAAAGCAACTACTTGAATCATTAAAGGTATTTCTAAGAACTTCTAGGGGAGAACTCTCTTGACCCTCTTCCTCCCAAACAAACTATATAAACTAGTCTTTGGATCCTCTGGAATGCAGCTCTTCCCTCCAGGGAATCCTGACTACATTCTACCACACACACACACACAAAATCCTATTCCAAATTACTCCAGGTGGTTTATAATACATATCAAAGAGCATTCCTCTAAGCCTCTTCCTTCTTGAAGTGATTAATTAACCCCTACAGTGCGGATTATTGATTACTGGTGAAAACTAAGACTTTTGGGGAAACTTTGCCTCCAGTATCCTTTTTTATAGAGCGGATAGTAGGGAATAGCTAGAAAAGTGTGTGACTCATAAATATTGACCCAATGGATGGCTTGAGGTGATGGGCAAAAATAGCCTTGGGAATTGGGGTGGGGTGAATGACAGAAGCCTCCTCTCCAGCAGGAGAAACCACGGGATGCAAAAATTAGGAATTATTACCAGAGTGTAAGCCTCATTACATCCAGCAGACACTTACACAGATAGCATAGCACTGTTAACAGGATCCTCCCTCCCAAAAGAGTTGTTACCTTCAGACAGTTGATGACCGATTGGGAATAATTGGGTCCCACAGCTGTGTACGTTCGACGGAACATCCTGTGCAGTGGAAGACACAGTCAGACGGTCCCTGGGAGATCTGGCTTACTTGCAATTAGAAACAGCTTCCAAATCCCATCAAGCATGCAAGGAGCATTCGGCTTTCTCCAGGCAGGGCAAATAAATTTCAGGCACGTCGAATTTGAACCTCTTCTCCAGAGATACTAAGAATCAATAGCCCAGTAGTGTTCCAGACCCATGTACAGATTCCCCAGGCACAGGAGGATATATAATAATTTTCAGTTTCAATTTTCATCACTATCAATATGCATTTTTATCTACTTCCTCCTTTCCATTCGCTCCTTTTCATTATCCCAGTTCCCTTTCCTAAACTAGAACTAAGAGACAGTCCCCTGCACAGATGCCCCAGAACTAAGTCAGACCCGAGTTGTCCATTTGACCCCCTTTGATGCCCTCCCATCTTTCACCCCTAACCAGCATGCCTAACCATGCAAATGTGGGGGGGAGGGTTGGTAAGCTGCAGAACAAGAAATCAGAGATGGGGGTTCTCAGCTGGGAAAAGCTATCTTAGGACAAAGTATTCTCTTTCCTCTGTCATCTCATGTGAATCATTTCTTATTCAACCACACAAGCATTGTCCCTCATCTCTCATCCCCTATTCCATTCTAATTCCAGGCAGTCCGGGAAGAGGCAAGACGAACCAAACCTTTCCACAAAGATGCCAGCTTGAACAGCATGCACAATGCTGCGAAACTTGGGTTTCTCCTCCGAACGGCGCCCCTTGGACCGGGTCTGCTGGGTAAAAGTGGAGGCCAGCCAGTCTCGCACTTCAGAGGGCACAGCGTCAGATTTGATCTCTTGGAGTTCATCTTCTGTGTCCAGAATCTTCCTGAAACAGGAATGGTGCCAGTGGGGAGAGGAAGGACAGATGATAAGCAGTTAGAGGCAACGTGCGTCACAATAGGAGACAAAAGCTGCAATTACATTGCCCCCTCCCCAAAATTAAAAAGAAGCCCAGAGAACAACAGTAACACTGGCACTTAGCCTGGTTTTCAACAATGATGGATCGTCTTTTAAATGTTAAAAGAAATTTTGAAAAATAAAATGAAGGGATGTTTTAACTCAAGTCTACATAACATTGCTTATACTAGCCCAGGGGTCTTCAAACGTGGCCCTTTTATGACTTGTGGACTTCAACTCCCAGAATTCCTCAGCCAGCATGCCTGGCTGAGGAATTCTGGGAGTTGAAGTCCACAAGACATAAAAGGGCCACGTTTGAAGACCCCTGTACTAGCCCATGAGTAAGATGGTCTTAAGTCATACTATCTCGTTCGTTCGTTCGTTCGTTCGTTCATTCGTTCATTCATTCATTTGTTCATTCATTCATTCAATCATCATCAATCAATTTCTAAAGCTATCCATCTCAGGAAATGACTCTGGGCAGCTTACAATTCAGAATGTATCTTACAATTAAAAAATGTGAAAAACATTTTAAAACAATAAAACCAGTAGAAAACATTAAACAGCCAATTCAAAATACACAAGAGCAAGGTATTTGGCCCGTTACCAATAAAGCCAGGAAAAGTGGGAGGGGGAGGCTTGGTGCATTCAACAACCCAAGCTCAGGAACATAGCCAGGTTTTTAAGGTCTTACAAAAGGCTAATAGGGTTGGGGCCATTCTAATCTCTGAAGGGAGGATTTTAGGTGCCTCACTACTAAAGTAGTATCTTTCCCATTATTCTGAAGGTACGAGAACAGCTTCAAGGTGAGTAAAGCTGTTAGGTTTTCAAGCATTACTTTGGAAGGAAGTCAGATGACTGATAGAAACTAAAAACACCTAGAGTAAAGGTCCAATAGGGATTGGCCCAGTGGTGGGATTCAAATATGTGAACAACAGGTTCTCTGTGTCGATGTCGCTTCCGGAAGTCCATTCTGGGGCTGGGCAACAAAAAATTAGCTACCGGTTCTGCTGAACTGGTGAGAACCGGCTGAATCCCACCACTGGATCAATCATGGGCACAACAAATTTCACAGATAGTATTGTTCTGGCAACTTAAATATGGATGAAGGACAACTCAACAATAGGGAAATGTCATCAGTGCTTCTCTGGACTTTAGATAGAGATGAGGTGTCTTCTAATGTGCTCTTACTTGGGTTTCTCTTAGTGTCTCTGAGAAAGTATTTCCTACAACTTAATAGAAAACTGAAGAATGAGTTTGTGATTTAGATAACAGCGTGTACAGTATTTGACTGACTCTCTGGATTCAGTGCATCCAAGGTTGGTGAGTTCTTCATATGACAGTCTGCCACTAGGGGGAACCACATCCCTTCTTAGTGCCAATATGAATTGGAAACCAGAGGAAGATCCACCCATTAAAGGCTTTCAGAGCTGGTAAAACTCAGCAGAGCTTCTGCCAGCATCCAAGCCAGGATGCTAACCACCACTGTCAAATTTCTGCCTGACGGTGTCGGTTGCTTTACGACTTCCCCATAATTCAGTTTATCCCAGCTTTCGTCAACCTGGGTGCTCTCCAGGTGTATGGACTGACTTCCAGAAGAATTTTCAGCAATGGGATGTGAGTCTGGAGTCTGCTTAACTTGGGGATGGGCAGCCTATCCAGGGGCACTCATTTTGACTTTGGGGAGGGAGGGAGGGAAATAGTACTGGACCAGATGGACACCCAACAGGGCTTTCCCAACCCTTCACCCTCACCTGGTCTCATCAATGTAAACTGCTTCAAGCAAAGAAGCTGTATATTCCAAGTTCTTCTTCAGCTCCTCAATATTAACCTCTCCTGTCTCCAGCTGTTTCACCATATACCGCAACCTGCAAATCAAGGGGGGAAAAAATGAGAGGAAGGGAGTAAAGTAGACTGGGGAAAACTTCTTTCCTTGGCTCACCTGCTATAGAGCATCCCACATCACAATCCCACCTCCTCAAGAAAGAGCCAACCAGAAAGAAATCATATTCCAGTTGTTTGCCACTGCTGTGAGAAGATAATATCAAGGAAAGTGGACAGGGCTGGTCATCTTTCTAGAACTTGCAACTTCCTCAACCATCAACTGCTTGATCAACTACATCAAAAATGGCTCTTAAAATAAATAAATAAATAAATGCAGTGTTCTCTTGGAAAATGCTTTGCCTTCTAACACACTCAAGGGGAATGGAGGGAAGGGCAGTTTCTGATAGAAAAGCACTACATTTGGAGGGGGGTTAATATACCACTGGACACAGGGTAATAGCATTCACTGTAAGAGGATATGTTAAACTCCATTAGAAGATGGAAATAAGGCAAAAGTAATCCAGGTCCACATCTCTGTCCAGCCATGAAACTTATTGGGTGATCATTGGCCAGTCACTCTCATCTCCCTTTCAACCTATCCTACTCACAGGGTTGATGTGATAATAAAGGGGCAGGAAAAGGGATTTAGAATCCCATGCAGAGTTCCTTCAAGGGATAACAGGAAGAAAATATAACAAAATAGCTGTACCCAGCCACGCGTTGCTGTGGCTCAGACAGGTTAAATGTTTTTACCTGTCACAGGTGTGATATCTATATAATAGTAGGTATATAAAAACACGTGCATATTTGAATGCAACGTTGTGTCAAAATTTCAAAGCAATCGGTGAAGAACTTTCGGCGATTTAAGATTTTGAACAAACGAACATTTACATTTTTATTTATATAGATAAATAAACATATAGGTAATTCCCTTCTTGATCCTGAGCCTAGCATTATAGATACAAAACAAAGAGCAATAGCAATAGCACTTAGACGTATATACCCCTTCACACTGCTTTACAGCCCTCTCTGAGCGGTTTACAGAGTCAGACTATTGCCCCAACAATCTGGATCCTCATTTTACTGACCTCAGAAGGATGGAAGGCTGAGTCAACCTTGAGCAGATGAGGATTGAAGGAATCGAACTCCTGGCAGTGTGAGCAGAGTTAGCCTGCAATACTGCCTTGTAACCACTGTGCCACCATGGCTCCCAGGTTGCTTGCCTACAAACAAGTCTTCTTTTCTCCTCCCTAGCTGCCATCAACCAAGAAGACCGTTGGGTCTTTTTCATCCAATGCTGGGAGTTTGAGATCAATCAATTGAAAATGGTAAAAAGGATGCTAACTCCCACCCACCCACCTCCTCGTATGGATTTCATCCCACAAGGGATGTATGTAACAGACCCACAAAGGCATTGGCAGACATTGCAAAAGATCTGAACAATCCATACAGAAGATGGAACAGGCCGGTCTTCTGCTGCACTATACAGCAAAGCTGGAAGCAAAGATTAGAGGTGATTTCAACTGAAAGTTAAGACAGAGAGCAGAATTCAGCTCTAGGAAAAGAAAAACTGTGGAAAGCCCTTTGACAATGAAACAGACTGTCTTGGGAGGGGGTATGCTCTCTTTTCCTGGAGGTCTTTAAATAGAGTCTGGCTGGTTGTATATCAGCAAACAAGGAATTTTTAAGATCTGTATAAGTGCTGTGCAAAAGATAAAAGGCACTTCAGAACACACGAGTAAGCGCTTTTAGCCCTTGTCCACAACTCTTTGAAACTAAATACATCTTTCCCCAGGATCATCCTCTCACCTTTAGATCCCAAAGCACAGCCCTATTCTGCACTAATCTTCAGGGATTGGGCAAGATGGCCTTTCAAAACTCTTCCCAAATTCTTCATTTTGACATGGACAGTTCTGTATATTTATATAACAGGAGGGAATTTATCTTATTCAACCAGTTCTAATAAGCCTGCAGCTTGTCTTGAAAATGGCTTCTAAGTGAGGCAGGCAGAAGGCCTGCCAAGGGCCAACTCTATCTGTCAACAAGACCCCTTATAAAAAAATGGGACAGGATTAATCTGCAAGTGCTCTTTCGCTCCTATAGACAACTTTGGGATCTGCTTTACTCATACATCTGGAGAAACTCTCATTCACCTTTCTTCTCGTAATTTATTTCTTCCAATTTTCAACTTTTTCCCTTTTGTTCAGAAGGGAACAACAAAAGTGGGTTCCATTCTCATCTGAATGCCCCTCCTGTGACTTGTTTCACCAACTGTATTTCTCTTGTGACACAATGACCCTACCTGATCTGCAGAGAGTGGGCTAATATCAACAGCCTAGCCAAAGCAAAAGATAGGTTAGGTCATGCAGTTCTGGCCAGTTCTTCGTGTGCTGCTAGTTAATAACAGGCCATCAAGCTCAGCCAGGCGCTTCGTCTGTAATGTTTCACTTCCAATTAATCAGTCCTATTGTAATGCATGAAAGACACTGACAGGAAAACAACAAACACCACTTAGTCTTTCAGTGAAACCAGAGGAGCACATCATTAACGCATGAGTGTCTTTTGAAGGAAATGGAAAGTGCACACACATTTCTTGGGGACAAAAAAACATGTCAACAACAACACAAGGAAAGCTGTAAAACAAGGAGCTTTGTGATGAGTCCTCTTTTTGAACTTAGAACTTCCCTTATCCAGCACCCTTCAGATGCATGAGTATTACAATTCCCAGGATCCCCAGCCAGCATGGCCCAACACTACTGGAGAGTCAGCTTAGGGGCTGCTGCTGAAAAACACAGAACAATTCAGGGCATTTCTTATATGGAAGCCTATGTTCTTCTACGCTGGAGAAATGGAAGCACAACAGGATGATGACAAAACAATCGCATCAGCTGGGCTACATGTTACAGGAAAGATAAATCTTGTGACTGGGTTGCCATTTTCAGTGACAGCTCAGTGTGTTTCATAATCCACTGCCTGGCCCTCCAAGAATTTTTTCATGGCCGCAACTGCTGAATGAGAAATCGTAACTCTTCCCCAACCTTTCCTTCTACCATCAGCGGGGAATAAGACTTCTGTCTAATTTTCCTTGCCTAAATCAGTCTGATGATGTACCAACAAGGGAAGCTAATGATAGGCCAGTGATGGCGAACCTTTTAGAGACCGAGTGCCCAAAAACTGGCCCCACTCCCACTCCACTCCCGCTGCCCGCCCCCGCTCTGCCTCCCCCATCCCCCGCCCCACCTGCCCACAGGACCACTCACCACCTCCAGGGCCCGCGGCAGATCGCCCAGGCAGCCCAGCAGCGCTATGGTGGCCACACCCTCTGCCTGCGCCCTGCAGCATCAACTGCATGATGGGGTGTGAGGGCAGAGTCTTGTCTACACTGCCTGGCTGCCATGTCCTTGGCTGCGCTGCTCCGTGTGGGCCACGCTCGAGGGCGAGTCTCCTTCAGGGGGGCTGCTGGAGAGGAGGGGGTCGCGGGGGAGGCAAGGCTGGGGCAACGGCACATGTGCCAACAGAGAGGGCTCCGAGTGCCGCCTCTGGCACCCGTGCCATAGGTTCGCCACCACTGTAGATAGACAATGGGATCTCCCCGTACTTGAAAAAAATCTCTCATTTCGGAGGACCCCTTTGCTGGAGAAAGGGTGGCACCATAGAGCAGAAGGGAGAATGAAAGCAAAATGCATCCACGCAGGAGCTTTGCTGTGACTGGATTACAAAAAGGCGGAGAATAGCAGATAGAGAAGTAAGGTTTAGCTGGTAATAGACTGAATGGGGGGGAGGGGATGTTGGGGCAGGGAATACGGGGAAAAAATGCTCTCTAGGGCCCTCAAAGCCGATGAAGGATGACCCAATCAACAGGAGACAAACTTTGAGAGCCTGGGAGATTAAGCTTAATGTTTTTTGAGTGGGCTGAGGACTGCAGTAGGAATTTTCATGTTTTTCTCCCTCTAGATTTCAGTGTGGGTGAGTGAGACTTTCATGCTTTTTTTTAATGCTATGTAAAGGAAGTCACAGAAGGTGGCAGCACTTACCCAGCCTTCCTTGACTGTAAAAAAAAAAAACTAAGCAGGATCTGGATTAAGATCTGGTTAGTATTGGGATGGGGGGGGGGTTATCAGAAAAACCTAGACCTGTAGGGGAAGTTGAAAAAAACACCCTAGAAGGGTGGCCGTGGCTAGTCACTTGCATGCAGCTGTCAAGAAAATCACAAAGGTGTCTTCATATAGTCCATAGGAGTAAAGCTCGGCTTGAGAGAGATTTTGTTGATCTAAAGTAGGATCGGGCAGACCTTAAAAATGATTTGGAAGAAATGTTCCTGACCTCATATGAGCTCTTCGTGAAAGCAGCTGGCCTTCCTTCAGGGAACCTGAAGTTACCTTTGCGCTATGAATCACTTAAGTGCCTCTTTAAGTAACTGACACACAGCAGCACACACAAAAGCAGGAGCATCTTTTCTCAGGCTCATGCAGGAACCTGCAAAAAAGACATGTGTATAACAAAGAAAGGCTGTGCTGACACAACAGCACTGACAGTACTGACACTACACAGCCTCTTCACGACCTGTTTTCCTTGCTACCTTCTGGGAGGAAGCTTCGTGGTATCTGTAGCAGAACATCCAGATTCAGCCATAGTTTCGTTCCATACAGCATTAATCTTGCGAACTCTCAAGCTTCCTCCTTCCATTATATATTCAAGATGGACAATATTTAATATTTATTTGCTACGTTTATGTAGGGATGTGGGTCTATACATATGTTGTTCATAGTATGTTTGGTGTGTGTCATGTATGTGTTTCACTTTGAGAGTGGGCAACTAAATTTCATTTTTGATGTGTGCTGCTGTGCCCACAATAAAAAATGACAATAAAGGTTATCTTATCTCATCTTATCTCATCTTATCTTATCTTATCTTATCTTATCTTATCTTTTATTTATTTATTTATTACATTTATATACCGCCCTATCTCCCTTGCGGGACTCAGGGCGGTGAACAGGCGATACTAAAAACCACGGTAATAAATAGTTTGTTTTAAAATCGAATTAAATAACGGGCCTGTTCTAAAAACACACCTGTAAAAAACCCCCCACTGAAACATAATCAAGCTACGCCAGGCCGGCCGCACGGAATAGATGGGCCTTCAGGGCTCAGCGAAAAAGGCGCAGGTCCGCAACTGTACGTAGGTCGGGGGGTAGGTCATTCCAGAGGGCAGGAGCTGCCACAGAGAAGGCTCTCCCCCTGGGGGTCGCCAGCCAGCATTGTCTGGCCGACGGCACTCTAAGGAGGCCCTCTCTGTGGGAGCGGACTGGCCGAAGGGAGGTGTTTGGTAGGAGGCGGTCTTATCTTACCTTACCTTACCTTACCTTACCTTACCTTACCTTACCTTACCTTACCTTACCTTATCTTATCTTATCTTATCTTATCTTATCTATCTTATCTTATCATCTTATAAACCTCAGGGGCACCAGGTGGGATGGCATTAAGTTTGATGGAAAGAGTATATTGTGCAAACCTACTTTAAATATGCGTGGTATAGTGTGCTGTCTTTGAAAATTCAATTACTATGAAATAACAACATAAAGACAGCACTCATGTCACCAAATTATTCAACATCTACTGAGCTTCAAATGCCAAAGGAATTAAATCAGTAGATGTAAAAGTAGCAGGGGCTGTGTGCTGATAATGGGAAACAAGAAAAAAATGTCATCATCTATTAAGACACCTTTCCCAAACAGGTGTCTTTCACATGGTGTTGAGAATACTACTCTGAGGAATACCTAATCAGCCTGTCATCTGTAAACACTGATAATGTTAGGCCCAAAACCCAAGGAAGACATGTGGTGATTCTTCCCATTTGAGTTCTTTATTGTTCCGTGCCTATAGACAGAATCTTGCCAAAATGAAGCAGTCTCCTATCTGCAGCTACCATAGACTCTGAGAACTATTAACTATTAAGGTTGTCTGTGGAGATTCTCAGTCATCCTGGTCATAGTTGTCCCAAAGGACATTTAACTATGCACTTTGGGATGAACATCCTTCGAATGATGTGGGACTATGAACAGATTTCCCAAACAATTGCAGCCTACAGGAACCATTTGTGCTTCAGTTTGAGATGCAGACTACACAAACTCATCTACAATAGCCTGTGCCTATATTCAACAGTGAAGGCACACAGGGCAGAAAACATCCTGCAGAAAGCACAGCTCTGCAACACAGTCCTTTCAGCAGTTTCAAGAAGGCTCCACACCCATTTGCACTACTCAGGTGACCACGAGGACACAGACAAACCTCCAAGTGGCCTCAATGACTCTCTAAAAGAATGAAAATGACCAACTGTCTGCAAGGAATTTAAATCCGTCCATTCTCCACCATCCACCCAGATCTGAAAAAGCTTCTTGGATGAGAAGCGAAAAGTCTTCAAAGAAAAACAAGAAAGTCCAGTTGCCTCTTGAAAAAGCACCTTTGGGATATTAAAGAGGCAGTGTCTCCAACCTCTTTCTCTCACACAAAATATTTGGGTTGATCTGCCTCTTATTCCTCTGGAATGTACACTCTCCATCCTGGGTGTTCAGCCTACTATATTGCATCACAGATAAGGGTATTCAAATATATGCATCAGTTTCAGGAAGGGTTAAGGCACTGGACTGGCACCGGAGAGACCCAGTTTAAGCCCATCCTCAGCCATGGAAGCTTATTGAGATAACTTTGAGCCAGTCATATTGTCTTAGTCCAAACTTGCTTGGTTGCTATTTCTGTTGTAGGAAAAAAAAATGGGAGGACCTTTACATTTAACAACACAAGTAGGTAACAAATTAAATCAAATCAATTACTTTGTTTGGAGGCAAAATGATATGCAACCCAGCTGGACAAATTTATGCCAAAACACACACATTTTTGTTTTGGTTGCAGACTTATTTAAAGGTAAATATTCTGTATTGTGCTGCAAATGGTTAAACTTTTTAACGTTCTATAAAGGCTGCATGGCTGCTTTTCAACTTTCTAGATCATCAGATAATGTTGTACATGGTGTTTGTTTTTCTCCCTTCAAATAATACCAGAAAAACCTCCCCTGATGGTGATAAGCTGATTGTTTAAGAACAGTACATCTTTCTGGCCAGCTTCTAAGCAACAGCAGCACCCATGGGGTGAAGATATACATTTGATCATTAAATGGTGCTCCCAAAATAACATCTTCCCAAGCAGTGTATTTTTGATTTATGATGAAGTGTTGTATTTTACGATTTATAATGAATGTATTTTCATGTTGTTTATGATCATGATTATCACTATTACTTGTGTGAACACTAAGAGCTTATGCACCGGAGACAAATTCCTTGTGTGTCCAACCACACTTGGCCAATAAAGAATTCTATTCAGTAGAGACAAAGGGGGCTTGGGGGAATATAAGGGGAGAAATGAGAGGCTTAAGCATTACAGAAGCTTAAAATGTCTATTGTATTATGTATTTGTTAGATTTATATCCAGCCTTTCATTCAGGAGATCAAGACAATGTACACAGCACTCCTCCTTCCTACTGCACTCTCTAAAATATTGAAAAATGAAGGGAAATTCATTTTTCAAGGGGCATGGGATTTTACAGATGCAGTGAATATCTTAAGCTTCTGCAAGGCTTAATATATAGATGTTGGGCTTCAATTGCACCAAAAAACAAAAAGGAAAGCTTGACAAACTGCACCCAACCCTTTGCCAGATCACATGTAGCCTTGGAGGCTGCACCTTCTCGACCCTTTGCCAAGAAATAAAAGATAAAGGTAAAGATTTCCCTGTCCGGTCATATCCAAGTCTAGAGCATGGTGTTCATCTCTGTTTTTTGGCTGAGGGAGCTATTGTTGTCCAAAGACATTTTCCATGGTGATGTGGCCAGCATGGCTACATGCCAAAGGCGCACGGAGCACAATTGCCTTTCCACTGAAGTGGTGCCTATTAATCTATTCACATTAGAAGAATCTAGCATCTCAACATCTTTTTTATATTATGGGAACCAAAACTGGGTGAAATATTCCAAGGGTGGTCTTAACCAAGGCATTGTAAAGTGGTACTAACATTTCATGTGATCTTGATTCTATCTCTCTGTATAAAGAGTTTAAAGTGTTTAAAAGTGTTTAAAGTGTGCATCAGGGTTTAAAGGGTTTAAAGTGGTAGTTTCATATGAATTTAATCTTTAACTGTTCAAATGTTGACTTTAGTGCTTTTGTTTTTGTTCTGTGCAGTTAACAAATCCCTTCTTCCCAATTCATGCTAGTAGTGTCTGGCTGAAAAACATTTGATATGGGCATAGATTTTGTACAGCTGATGCAAACAGATAAGGTCAATGACCCCGATTTTAGATGCAAACTGAAGATTCTGCATCTTGGGCAATTAAGAGCAATCACATAGATACCCTTCATCTCCCAGAGACATGTTTCCATGCAACCAATCTTCTGCCTCGTTTGGGAAAGGATGACTACTAAGGAGAAGTATTACCATGTGCCCTGCACCTATTTGCCTGGAAGTAAGCCAAATGCTTCATTGCAACCAGATCCCCAAACTTGATTTATCATGCAAACTACTCACACAGAATGAAATATATAGCACTGGATAATAGATGATCAGTTTTTTCCTAATAATTCATTTCAAAGGGGATTGTCCATATTTTTCTAAGTCTAGGTTGGCAACCACATGAGAGACACAATCAATTATTTGAGATTCTGCAACTAAGTTCAACATTTCTGCTGACAATGTGGACCAATGTGATTGTGTCAGGGGAAAAAGCCCAAGGCTTAGGCCATGGCTGTCTAATCCTTTGGCTTGCCTGGGCCGCATTGAGTGAGGAGGAACTGTCTTGGGCCACAGATAAAACATATATACCAGTACTTATTTAAATAACAAACTTCCTTTATTTTTTAATATTTTTAAAAATATTACAGTAGCTGTCAAGCGCTGCATGTGGCCTATTGACCATGAGTTGGACACCCCTGGCTTAGGCAGTGAAAGGCACCATGTTGAAGGCATCAAGACCTTGAAGGAGATAAGTGGGCATCATATGCCCTGCACTGCATTTCCATCCCCACTTTCAATGGACCTTGCTGTCCTTAGAGCTAGCAGAGCAGGTCAACCCATTGTCAGTGTTCTCACCTATCATTTTCAGAGAATGACAACTGAAATAACATCCTGATATAGTCTTCTGTAAAAAGTCGGTGTCTGTAAGAAAGCTTTTTTTTTTTTTGCAGACAAAGCCACCACTTCCTAAGTTGACATGTACAAACACTATGCTTTGAAAAGAAAGCTGCCATAGCTACGAAATTTGCAAAGAAGGGCCTGCTTCAGACCACAACCTCTATCACTGTAGCACAATCTGTGTTGGACTGATTTAGCCAAATTTGGACAAGAACAATCATTATTGAGCCATGAAAAGAAGGAAGGGTGACAATTCATGAGATGTTTATTTTTAAAAGAACATTTTCCCCGAGTTAATGACCAACTATTATCTTGCAAGACAATAGAAGCATCCATTCATTTCTTTTACGTAAACGTGTTTTTCAGCATGAAGACCAGCAATAAAATGCTTAGTTTAGAGATCATGTTTTCTGAGTTATTTACCAAATACAATAAAGGCAAATATATAAATAGTAGCATACAAATAATATGTACAACCAGGGTGGAGGGAGCTTTGGCTCTTTCACAGTAGTAGTTGTTAAACTGTAATTCTCATTGGATGGCCCATTATGAACAAGCTGGGTATTGCAATCCAACAATTTTTTCATCTAAATCTACATTCATTCATTCATTCATTCATTCATTCATTCATT